>NC_080571.1:174881327-175083827 GCF_030247185.1 Malaya genurostris
AAAATTCATTGCAACAAATTTGTCCTCCATAGATATCACTTTTTAGTGCGCTCACCTTGGCTAGTGAGTCCGCCTTCTCATTGCCCCGTATGGAACAATATGAGAACAAACGAAGTAGGATTTATATTCTGAGCCATGTATTCAAAATACCAGGACCTAAGATGTGCAATTAACTAATATATTGGTGTGGAATCCCAGTGGAAATAAGTTTCCTTTTAAGGGATCCACGTTTAATATCTAACATTGAATAATATAATACTGTTGACGTTTAACTAACATTGATATACAGATAGATTACGATTGTTTAAACTTTACGCTTATTGTATAAAAATTTCATTCAGTCTTTGTCTAAAGTAGTGCTTCAATCTAGATCTAAATATGGTACGGATGTTGATTTGTTGTATGTCAAGAGGAAGTGCATTAAACTTTGTAGGACCAACAAACAGAATACGCCTTTGGCCCAGAGTTGTGGTTGTTCGAATGCGTTGCAAGTTGCCATTACGGCGCGTCGCGTAGAAATGGTTTGGAGTTGAAAACTGTATGTTACGATGTGTCGTGGCATGCAAGGTGTCATGAACGAACAACAAGGTTTGCATGTCACATAAGTAAGCTATTGGTAGAGCATTATGAGCTTGGTCGGAGTACAATGAAAACGTAGAGAACAGCAGAGGTCTATTAAAAATAGTTTTAAGACACCTATTCTGAAGAGTTTGTAATTTTTTCAGATGAGAGCTAGCTGCACGGCCCCAGACCGATACAAGATAATTAAGTTGTGAGTGAATATAAGCATAGTAGTAGCTCAAAAGTGCACGCCGAGGAACATATGATCGCACTCTCCACATGATACCACAGGAAGATGCGACACGCTTTTCAACAAAACTTATATGATGAGTCGAATCGTTTTGAGTAAATTCAATGACAATAAATTAGCGTTGAAATATTTGTCAAGGACATCTAGGTCACTGTTCATCGAGCTTATAATGGTACTGATGTTATGATGGGGATAGAATAAGGCTGTATCATCGGCAAAGAGTCTTGGAGTACCGTTAAGATTCAAGTTGCCTAAATCATTTATGTATAAGAGAAATAATAAAGGTCCTATATTACTACCTTGTGGTACACCAATTTTCGTAGGAGCGAGGTTGCTACGTTCCCCATCAATGGATACAAATTGTTGCCTATTTGTCAAGTAACTACGAATAACGCTGTTTGCAATGCCTCTGATACCATAACATTCGAGCTTTTCGAGTAAAATCGTGTGGTTTAACGTGTCAAAAGCTTTTTTAAGGTCAAGAAATAAGGCACCGACAATATTCTTACGATCTATTTCACTCATTATTTTGTCAACTAGTTCTATAATAGCAGTTTGTGTGCCAGAACCTTGCCTAAAACCGTATTGAAATTGGTAGAAGACGCTATGTTTATTTAAAAAGTCAAGCAATCTGGTGACTAACAGTTTTTCAAAAATTTTGTTAAAGACGGATAATGTAGATATGGGACGATAATTATTGCAATCACAACGATTACCGGACTTAAATATAGGAATGACTTTAGAGATTTTTAGACAATCGGGATAATAACCGGACAGAATAATTTCATTAAAACATTTAGAGAGAATCCTAGAAAACGTTGTACAATTTTCTTTTAGTAAACTAGCTGATATACCATCGGAACCACTGCCTTTGTTATTATCTAAGCTGTGTATCAGCAGTGTAACTTCGGCGATTAACGAGGGACGTAAAAATATTGAGTCACGAACACAACGAACATTGCTTAAAGGATTAATGCTAGTATTAGTTGGAATATTATTTGCTAGTTTTTGTCCAATGCTAGAGAAATAGTCATTAAAGGTCTGACATATTTCTTTACAATCAACAATTCTTCTACCATTTTCTATGAGGTTTATCTTATCGTTTTTCTTGGTTAAGCCGAATGAGTTTTTCAATTTTTTCCAAAATGTTGAGTGAGGTGTATTGGTAAGCAAGTTTTCGTAAAACAATTGTTTACTCTTTTTTTTCAAAGTATCAACTTTTTTAGAGATATGTAGAAGCATTTGCTTGAGATGTAAATCTGTCGGATTACCTTTGACGCGCTGAAGATAGTTACTCTTTATTTTTATCAGAGTCCAAAGGTCAAAAGACATCCAAGGACAGTAAGAACCCTTCACTTTGATAGTTTTTGTTACTGTTCTGCTATAACGCTCAAGTAAGTGATTGTATGTATACATTATTGATTGAAGTATAGATTCTGCATTTTCATTTATATCAATACTGTTCATAAAATTTGAAAATTCGCGATTAATTTGACGACGATTAATGTCCTTTTTTGTCAGTAACATTGGATCCTTTTCAACAAAAAGCTCAATAGTTGATAATACTTGTGAATGATCACTAAGGTTATTAAAAATAGTGTCATTTCGTACTCGATTTACGTCGTCAAGTTTACATAAAAAAAATGGTCAAGTATATTGTTACTAGTTGGTCTGGTAGGAAAACAGTTTGTACAAATAAAACTGTAAGAACCCAACAGTGCCCTATATCTTGTCACAATGTTGTGGTTAATCATATTAACTGGGACTGTTGCGGCGTACTGTACCAAACCCTTACGTACGGTGTAAGCAAACGGTGTAACGGAAACAAACCACTACATCCCGTTGTCATTCGCAAAGGGAAAAAAAATAATGTCATTTTCAATGTCATCATCAATATACGAAAACAAACGACGAAATAATTGGCGTTAGAAGACACGGTGATACGATACAAAAGCTGTTTCCGTAACGTTAAATTTAAAACGGAATACTTAACATCTGTAATCGTGAGTACTCTAACTAGGATGAAATCATGAAACTTAACCTAATCGCAATTCTAGTGATCGCCAATCGCATCGTACGATTCTCAAAAAGTAGGGTGCTGCACCTAGAATAACGTAACTTGAAATGTAACATTAGAAACCTGAAAATGAAAAATATCAAAATTATATTATTTTTAGAGAGCAAAAATAAACTCTTACCGTAAAGAAGTTGGTGGAAAGGAAGAGTAAAGGTAGACCAATGTAAGTAAGAAATTATATTGTGAAATGAATGGAATTTAACGTAATTAAATATAGCTTTTAGCGATTGAACTGCAACGTTCGTGGCATTTCTGCTTAAAAGAAGCCGAAAACACTCTACCCCAACATTCTAAAAGATTGCGGTCAACATAATACAAATTATGCCGACCAGTGCGGAAGAAAACTATAGCACGGACGTGCATTGCAAGATTTGCAACGAACCTGATACGGACCAGATGGTAAGCTGCTGTCATTGTAGTTCGTGGTGGCATTATACCTGCGTTGGTGTGAACGAAAGCATCGCTGATCCAGACAGGCCATTTACATGCCCAAATTGCCAGAGACCATCGACAGAAATTCCAACCGATGGCGTTTCAGGCAGTAAGGCCACCAGCAAAGCGGGTTCTACGTCATCAACAAATAGTGCAAGAGCAAGGAAAGCTCGTTTGCAACTCGAACGGCTGGAGGCTCAAAATGCGTTGAAGATTAAGCGTATAGAACTTGAACGCCGAGAGTATGAGCGGAAAATGGAACAAGAGAAGCAGCAAAAGGAAGCGGAGTTTGAGCAGCGTAAACTACAGCTAGAGCAGGAGGCGATTGACGAGTCATTTCGTCTGCGAGAGGTTATTGATCTGGAAGGTGAGGACGATGAAGACAACCGAAGCGTTACTTCAGTTCAGAGTTCTATCAGTAAGGTGCAACAATGGAAAGCAGGTAACTCAACGATGGTGGCTCCGACGAAAACGGTTTCGGCTACTGTCCCGAATAACGAAGAAGCAACGACATCGACTAGGACACATGCTAGGCAGGATGGCATACAACAACCAGCTAGCAGAATAAAAGGTATTCTAGAGCAAGCGTTAGCAGATATCTCGATAGGGCAGCAAGCTTTAAAACCAACGCTAGGAGAGATCGTCGGTAGAGTAGAAAGCAATATTGTAATCGAATCTGATAAGAACAAGACGACTGTTCCCACGATTCCCGCAACACTTCCGGGACCTAGCACTGTTATCCCGAGATTAGTGCCCCAACAGTGGGGTAATTTCCGTACTTTTTCCAATTTCCGTCAGCCTCCTGCAGGCAACTCGATTGTTGATTCGCGTGTTAGAAATCCCTTTTTTGTTCAGTCAAATGTTTCGCAAACATCCGGAGTCAATCGCGGCCGTGTTGACCAAGGAACAGGTCAAGTGACAGTGTTTTCGCCACATAACACCGATGAATCTTTTCCGTCTGTAAATCCGGACCTGCATAACTCTCATCATAGATCGATATATCAAGAACGACCTTCGTTCAACGATTCCCAGCCACGAGGCGAACAAGCTTCATTAGAGGACGAGCAGACGTATTGGGGACCAACACCACAGCAACTGGCAGCACGACATGTGATGGCTAAAGAGTTACCGATCTTTTCTGGAAACCCGGAAGACTGGCCGCTGTTCATTAGTTCGTACACAAATTCCACACGTACGTGTTGCTTTTCGGATGCAGAGAATTTGGCGAGATTACAACGATGTCTGAGAGGATCCGCACTTGATTCAGTGAGAAGTCGTCTGTTATTACCGACCGGTGTTCCGCAGGTTCTAGATACGCTAGAAATGCTATACGGTAGGCCGGAGTTGCTGATTCATACGCTGTTGCAGAAGATTCGAGGAACCCCTGCGCCAAAGCAGGAAAAACTGGATTCTCTGATCGGATTCGGTATTGCAGTTCAGCAGCTTAGTGATCATTTGGAGGCAGGAGGATATGAAGCACATCTCAACAATCCGATGTTGTTATTCGAGTTGGTAGAGAAACTTCCGGCACAAATGAAGCTGGACTGGTCATTATACAAGCAACGCTGTGGAAACGTAAATCTTCGGACATTTTCGCGGTATATGCAGACATTGGTGCGGGCAGCCGCGGACGTAACCATGCGTTACGATCCAAGAACGCAACAACAGCAACGGCTGACGAAGGAAAAAGGTGGGAAGGATAACTTTTGTGGTGCTCATGCGACGGAACACGCGCCCGCGACGGAAAAGAAAAATTCAACGGCTGATAATTCGTCCTCTTCTTACACACCAGTGTGTTTGATCTGTAAGAACCCGGATCATCGCGTCAAGGAATGTCCGGAATTCGATAAGACAACTGTTGATGTACGTTCGAAGATAATACAGCAGTTAGGCTTGTGTCGCCTATGTTTAGGGGCGCATGGAAGACGCCCTTGTAAAAGTCGTAGACAGTGCGATATCGACGGATGTCAGCGGCGGCATCACCCGTTGCTGCACGCACAGCTGGAAGCGAGTGTTCCTAAGCAGGACATCGGAAGCAAAAAGTCTAAACAGTGCAATTGTAAGGCCAGCGAAATGGCGAAGAGCAAGTGCACGCAAGAATCGGAAGTCAAGCCAAGCAGTTCCAAGGCAGTGACCAACCATCATTTTGATGGAAAGACGACGATGTTTCGCATCATTCCCGTAACGTTGTACGGAAACAAGCGAGCTGTGTCGGTTTACGCTTTTTTGGACGACGGATCCGAGAGAACACTGATGGATGAAGATGTAGTGAAGCAGTTGGGCGTAGTGGGAGATCCACAGCCGCTATGTTTGCAATGGACAGCAAACGTGAAAAGGTCGGAAGCTAATTCTCAAAGAGTTACTTTGGAGATCGCTGGTAATAATGAGACTGTCAGACATTCCTTGTCGGATGTACGTACCGTGAGTAAATTAGATCTACCACGACAAACGCTTCGATACGCAAAATTAGCAAAAACGTTTCCTTACCTAAAAGGACTGCCAATCGAAGAATACGATAGCGCTCTTCCTCGAATCCTAATAGGAAACGACAACGCTCACGTGACGTCAACACTCAAGTTACGTGATGGCCGACCAGGAGAGCCGATAGCAGCGAAGACAAGGTTGGGATGGACTGTGTATGGGTCCAGGCAGGACCGATCCGCGGAACGGGCGAATATATTTCACATCTGTGAGTGCCAACAGGATTACCAGTCGTTACATAAGCTGGTAGAGCAGTTCTTCTCGGTCGAAAGCTTGGGAATCGTAGAAATAGCGCCACCTGAATCCGTTGAGGTACAGCGAGCGAATCAAATACTGAAGGAAACCACCAAGCGAATCGATAACCGGTTTGAGACAGGACTTCTGTGGAAGTACGACAGTTTTGAGTTTCCGGATAGTTATCCAATGGCAGTACGGCGTCTACAGTGTCTAGAACGACGTATGCAGAACGACCCCGTGATCAATGAGAGTGTGAGAAGGCAACTAAAGGAGTATGAGCAGAAAGGATACATTCACAAGGCAAACCCGGCAGAACTGAGAGAGTCGGACCCTCGGCGTACGTGGTACCTACCATTAGGTGTAGTCGTTAATCCCAAGAAGCCGTCCAAGATACGAATTTTCTGTGATGCAGCTGCAAAGGTGGATGGTATCTCACTGAACTCGATGTTGCTTAAGGGCTCGGATCTTCTAACGACGTTGCTGACGGTTATATTTGGATTTCGGGAGAAGCGAATTGCGATCTGTGCCGATCTGAAAGAGATGTTCCATCAAATTCAGATACGACGTGAAGATAAGCACGCACAACGACTGCTATGGCGCGAAAAGGCAACACAAACACCTGAGGTGTATTTGATGGATGTCGCTACGTTCGGAGCAACCTGCTCACCATCATCTGCACAGTTCGTCAAAAATCTAAACGCCGACGAACATGCGCTCAAATATCCGGCAGCTGCTGATGCTATAAAACGAAGGCATTACGTGGATGACTATCTAGACAGCGCCGATGACGTGGAAGCGGCGGTGAGAATAGCTCTAGAGGTGAAACATGTTCATTCCCTTGGAGGGTTTCTCCTAAGAAACTGGCTTTCGAACTCAAGCGAGGTTCTGACACGGGTCGGGGAGATCGATCCAGCTAATGAAAAGCTTCTTCATTTGGACAAAAATTCCTGCGCTGAACGCGTTCTCGGTATGTACTGGAGACCGGTGGACGATATTTTCACCTTTTCGTTTAGAGCATCCGACTAAACGTGAAGCACTACGCGTAGTTATGAGTCCGTTCGACCCAGCCGGCTTGCTATGTTTCTTCTGGATACATGGAAAGATATTGATTCAAGATCTGTGGAGGGCCAAGACCGAATGGGACCAACCAATTCCTGAAAAGCTTCGTGAGAACTGGGAACGGTGGACGAGTAGGTTTCGGTATCTGGAACAAATAAAGATCTCTCGGTGTTACTTCCCTCGACATTCGGTAAAAGATATCCAGTCGCTGCAGCTACATATCTATGTTGACGCTAGTGAAGAAGCATATGCATGTGTCGCATACTTCAGAGCCATATTTCCAGACGGAATTCGTGTAGCGTTGGTCGGAGGTAAATCTAAGGTTGCTCCACTCAAAGCAACTTCAATTCCGAGGTTGGAGCTGATGGCTGCAGTGATCGGAGTACGCCTGATGAAAACAATACTCGTAGGGCATTCGCTGATCATCGAGAAAACAACACTATGGAGTGACTCTAGAACAGTTCTGGCGTGGATAAATTCGGACCATCGGAGATACCGCCAATTCGTAGCATGTCGAGTAGGTGAAATTTTGTGTAAAACAAATGCGGATCAGTGGCGGTGGATTGCCACGAAAAAGAACGTAGCGGATGATGCAACTAAGTGGGGAAAAGGACCGTGCTTTTCTTCTAACAATCGGTGGTTTCGCGGCCCAGGCGATTTGTATTTACCCGAAGAACAATGGAGCGTAGGGGTTCATACGTTTAACGAAACTACGGAAGAGGAATTGAGATCGTGCTTGGTGCATCAGGATGCCATTATACCTCAGCTTCTACAATGGGAGCGGTTCTCTAGCATGACACACTTGTGCCGATCAGTAGCTTATGTGTACCGTTACTTGCTAAATCTGCGACGAACTGTAAAAAGGGAGGCTCGACTAATAGGTCCGCTATCCCAGGAGGAGCTTGTTAAAGCTGAGAGAGCTATCTTTCGTTTGGTACAACTTGAACTGTATCCTGATGAAGTTTCTGCGCTGACATTAGATCGGGAAAAACAACCGGGATATCAAGTGCGATTAGACAAAACCAGCAAGATCCGGAAATTGTCTCCGTACATGGATGAGGCTAGAGTTATCCGTTCGGACAGCAGGATTTCTGCAGCAACCGTTGCCTCGTTCGATACTAAGTTTCCTATCGTACTACCTAAGGAGCATCCTGTAACGCACATGATAGTCGAATGGTATCATCAACGATACCTACACGCTAATGGCGAAACTGTCGTGAATGAGGTGAGGCAGCGTTTCCATATACCACAGCTACGTTCGCTCGTGCGCAAAGTGGCAAAAGAGTGCATAATGTGTAAGATAAGAAAACCTACACTAGAAACGCCTCGGATGGCCCCGTTGCCTGATTCTAGACTACAAGCTTTCGTACGACCCTTTTCGTATGTGGGCGTGGACTATTTCGGACCAATCTCTATACGTGTAAATCGAAGTACTACCAAACGTTGGGTGGCATTATTCACTTGTATGACCACCCGAGCCGTTCACCTCGAGGTCGCACACACACTTTCAACGGAATCATGCAAGATGGCGGTAAGACGATTCATCGGACGTAGAGGTGCTCCAGTGGAAATCCGCAGCGACAGAGGTACAAACTTTGTTGGTCTGAGCAACGAACTAAAACAACAGATAACCCTAATTGACGGACAACTCGCGGAGACCTTCACGAACGCAAATACAAAGTGGGTATTCAACCCACCTGGAGCGCCTCACATGGGTGGAACATGGGAGCGCCTGGTGCGATCCGTGAAAACTGCACTCGCTGCAATGGGCAGTAACAGAGCACCTAACGAAGAGACGCTTATGACGGTATTAGTGGAGGCGGAAAGCCTGGTGAATTCCAGACCATTGACATATATCCCTTTAGAGACCGAACAACAAGAGGCATTGACTCCAAACCACTTTCTTCTTCTGAACTCTAGCGGAGTGGTACAAGCTCCGAAAACTCAGATCGAGCCAAAGCAAGTTTGCAGGAGTGACTGGAATCTATGTCGAGCTATGGTGGATCAATTCTGGAGGCGTTGGATACGAGAATACCTACCTACAATCGCTCGTCGAACCAAATGGTTTGAAGACGTAAAACCGATCGAAGTCGGGGACTTGGTCTTTATTGTTGACGAAAAATTCCGTAGTGGATGGGTAAGAGGTCGTGTAGCGAAGATTAATAAAGGCCGGGATGGAAGAGTTCGCGATGCGGTGGTACAAACGGCAGGTGGAATAGTACATCGACCGGTTGTAAAATTAGCTCGATTGGACGTCAGTGGAGGTAAAGCCGGTTCAGAAGAAGCTCTAACCAGCCTTACGGGTCGGGGAAATGTTGCGGCGTACTGTACCAAACCCTTACGTACGGTGTAAGCAAACGGTGTAACGGAAACAAACCACTACATCCCGTTGTCATTCGCAAAGGGAAAAAAAATAATGTCATTTTAGTTGTCATCAATATACGAAAACAAACGACGAAATAATTGGCGTTAGAAGACACGGTGATACGATACAAAAGCTGTTTCCGTAACGTTAAATTTAAAACGGAATACTTAACATCTGTAATCGTGAGTACTCTAACTAGGATGAAATCATGAAACTTAACCTAATCGCAATTCTAGTGATCGCCAATCGCATCGTACGATTCTCAAAAAGTAGGGTGCTGCACCTAGAATAACGTAACTTGAAATGTAACATTAGAAACCTGAAAATGAAAAATATCAAAATTATATTATTTTTAGAGAGCAAAAATAAACACTTACCGTAAAGAAGTTGGAGGAAAGGAAGAGTAAAGGTAGACCAATGTAAGTAAGAAATTATATTGTGAAATGAATGGAATTTAACGTAATTAAATATAGCTTTTAGCGATTGAACTGCAACGTTCGTGGCATTTCTGCTTAAAAGAAGCCGAAAACACTCTACCCCAACAGGGACATTCACATCACCTACAATAAAGCACGAACGTTTAGGTTGGACTTCATACATTAAGCTTTCTAAATATACAAAAAAATCATTAAAGTCAAAACTGGGCGGGCGATATACTCCATGAACATCATAAAACTGTCCTTTGACACACAGTTCAATGTGTATGTGATGGAACCCATCAAGAGTATGAACCATAATAAGTCTATGTTGAATGTTTTGTTTCACGTATACAGCTAAACCACCACTAGAGTGATTCCTGCAAGCAAAATAGGCTCTATATTGTGGTATTTCGTGAAGGATGCAGTTTTCGTTTTTAAGCCATGTCTCTCCAATAACGATAACGTCTATAGAAGTTTTACAATTTTCTAGGTCCTGTAGAATTACGTCAAATTTGGACAGTTCATTTATACCTCTAACATTCCAGTGTAAAATTTTTAACGTTTGTTTATCATTACTAACGTAGCTATCATTGAAATTATAAATATTGTCGTGGTAGAAGTTTTTCTGATGTGTGTTGTCCATTTAATTAATTAAAATATAAAAGTAAAAAAAAAAGAGTTGAAAAAGTTAAAAAGTTAAAAAAGTTAAAAAGTTAAAAAAACAATATTCAATTTCTTTTTGGTTTAGGAGCTATTTGTTCTGGCGAAGAGACAACAGAATTGTCTAGTTTATATAGGTTAATAATGCGTGCAATGTCTAGTTTACAACTAATTTTGTCTATTTTTGAATTATCTTCTTTTTTCACCAAGATTATCCCACCGCGACCAGGCCATACATATTTAATATTCAATGACCTCTGCTGTTCCCGCATTTCCCTTAGTAACTCCAAGGAGCAAGCCGACAACTCTTCACGAATTGCGACTCTCATCTCTCTACCATTGATGTTCAATGAACTCCTGCTTCTTATTCAGCAACGCATCTTTCATACTTTCCGTTTTAAAAGCAACTCTGATTGGAACAACAGCATTATTATGTTTGTTGTTCGGATATAACCTGGACGAGGAGACAATACAGTCCTGAGACATATTTACACCGATACATTTAAAAGTTTTCAACACAAGATCCGTAACATTTTCATTGGGGAGAGAGGGCAATCCAAGTATCATCGCGTTGTTTGCAACTGACTTTTTATTTTCTCTATCGAAATTCATTTCAAGTTTATTCACAATAGCTGTCAGTGATGACTGCGATTGTTTTAAATTTTCAATTTCTAATTGCAGGCGAGCATTCTCAGTTTTCAAGTCTTTGAAATCCTTTGCAATAGCATCGAATTTCTCCGACAAAAAGTTTTGAGAAG
This sequence comes from Malaya genurostris, assembly GCF_030247185.1. Classification (NCBI taxonomy): domain Eukaryota; kingdom Metazoa; phylum Arthropoda; class Insecta; order Diptera; family Culicidae; genus Malaya; species Malaya genurostris. The sequence continues at coordinate 174,892,627 of NC_080571.1, forward strand.
ACTCCACAGCAGCACTAGTTATGGTTTTGACCTCTTCCCGTACATGTTGCATTTGTGCAGATACAGCATTTGATATAGTTGTATTAAGTTTGCTAGTTATTGAGGATATGAGAGATTTTTCATTTTTCTGCATATCAACAATTCGTTTATAAATATCTGAACATTTTATCGAACAAAACTAAGGATGCTGTTTAGCTCGCCTGGCTGCAACACCTGTAATACCACGGCATTTCAGATGAGCAGAGGCAAAGCAGTACATGCAAGTGAGAAGGTCACTTTTGTTGGTGTCTTCCTGATGACAAATGCCACAAGTGTCATCATAATTCACGTCTTCACAATCCATTTATATATTCCAATACTAGATCGGGCACGAAAAAAAAACGGAGGAAACAAATAACGAGACAAAATGAAATAGTTATTACAATTATTTAAATCTAACAGATGCACATCAAAAAGGTAAAAAAAAAACCTATAGAGGGGAAAAAAAACCAACTACTAAAAAATAATATATATTGTAAAGCAAATATGAGTAAACTGTCGAAGCGGACAAACCGCCCAACTCGGGTGCAGGCACAGTCCAGTTGTTCACAGAATAAATGAAGCAACACCTACCTTAAGTAAACATGCAGCATGCGGCGTGTCAGACCATCAACAGCACCACCACTACGGAGCCACACTGTAACTACCAACTGAAAAAAATGCTTGCGGATGGTACACGGAGATCGTTCTACCAGTCCGTTAAATCCGTCTCACTCAACCTCAGCAGCCAAGTGAGCAATCGCTATCAGTCGAGGAAACAGAACCACTGTCCACGAACAGAGCACCGCCAACAAATCACAACACATCCATTCAAAAGAACTCCCGCTTTTGCCCTTACTGCAGGTATACAGCTCGCGCACAACGAGAGCCCCCAGCACACAACTGGTACTTTGAGGAGCGCTGCCGAAGCGCAGGGCACTCTGCCACAGACAACGTACGGAAAGATATACTAAATCACTTATCCCAATATCGCACACACTAACAATATTTCGTCACAACAGGCACCGACCGTGATGCACTGATAGAAGGGGACAAGCCGCAGCTGACCCGAATACCTATTCGAGGCGGCACTACCACACTCCTGCAACACAAAAGAACTTTCTGAAAAATAGCCCAAAGGATGAAAGCCTAAGAACTATTTTCGGCCAGACACACCGATTACGGCCACTTATCCTTAATCGCACAATTCACTCCAACCACAGGTACACTAAAGAATTAATGAAAGCAACCGAAACCTGCGGCTAGCGAAATATAATCACAAAATTATTATAAATAACCGGAGCTCGAAAAGTGAGCTGCAATAACAGTCAACAGTGTTGCCAGTGACCTAAAACGAGTCTATGAATTAATCTCGACAAGATTTTCAAAGTTTTCAATCACCATCGGATTTAAGATGTCGCATCGAATAAGCAATCATTATGCGTGATTCGCAGCGGAGCGAAAACGGCAACGTCGTTTGTACAACATGATCAGGTCAACTGTTTGAGAGTCATACTAAGTTCCGGCTATTGTACGAAAGATATTGCTTCTCTGTGTGAATTTTCGTTTCAGATACTTAATGTGACATCCCCAGGTGCCCTTGGACGACTTCAGACCACCAGACCCCGAGATATTTGAATATAAAGACCTTAGCTATGGTTTTCCCCCTTAGTTGAAGCTTTAGTTGTGCTGGTTCTCGCTTCCTTGAAAATTAAACCAGCTCAGCTCAGCTCAGTTCTCCGTAGAGAACTCGATACCCATTTGAAGAGCCCATGTTGACAAGTTGTCGAGGGTATCTTGTAATGGTCCTTGGAGATCGGCAGCTTTGGGTTCTATAATAGACTCAACGCTGTGGTCGGCAAGTTGTCTTAGCGTGCAAGATGTGCTGATACATTCATCAATGTTGTTCACGTAAAAATTGTATAAAAGGGGGCTTAGGCATGAGCCCTGAGGAAGACCCATGTGGCTAAATATTGATGTCGTCAAATCACCATGCCGAAATGCATGTTTTTCTTCGACAATAGATTATATAAATACTTGTTCAAGACTGGTGAAAGACCATGCTGATGCAAGTTCTCAAATAGAACGTTCGTGGGAACTGAATCGAATGTACCCTTGATGTCAAGGAAAACTGTTGCCATTTGTTCTTTACGATCAAGTGCCATTTGAATTCCTGTTGAGAGCAACTCTAATCAATCGTTTGTTCCTTTGCACCTGTGGAATCCAAATTGTGTACTTGAAAGCAATTCATTTGTCTTGACCCAATTGTCTAGATGGAAGAGAATTATTTTCTTCAACAATTTCCTAATACAGGAAAGCATAACAATGGGCCGATATGAATTGTGATTGGAGGTTGGTTTTCCAGGTTTTTGAATGGCGATACTCTCACTAGTCTCCATTCGTGTGGAACAATATTACACTCGGAAAAACTTGTTCAATAAATTCAACAAGCGCCTGTTGGCAGACTTAGGCAGATTTTTTCAAAAAGTTGAATTTAATTCTGTCTCACCCGGGGCTCTATTGTTACACGACAAGAGCGCAAGTGAGAACTCTGCCATCGAAAGCGGTGTTTTGTTTGTATTCCATGTCGCGACGAGGGATATCTTCAGTTCCGGAACAGAATCGGGACATACTTTTTTAGAGAAATCCAGCGGTTAGAATATTCGTTCGCGTGATGAGACTGGCCGTATTCCAAAGATTGCTCATTGCTGTTTCTCTCGATAATCCGTCAAAAAATCTTCGCCAGTAACCGCGTTTCTTAGCTTTAATCAGACTTTCAGGGTTGTTACGGTCGCGCGGATTTCGCGATTTTTGCGGATTTCGCGAATTTTGCGGATTTCGCGCGATTTTTGGTCAGATTTTAATGCGATGGCGCGGATTTCGCGCGAATTGCAAGAAACATTATTTGAGATTTGTGAGGCATTTATTCGAGAAAAAAAAATTCCTCACATATTTCCAGAGCAAGAATTTCTATGGAAAAAGTATCAAAAAGTTCTTTACTAATTAAATAATTAATTGTCCGAACACGAGAAAGACAAACAAGCCTCATAAGTTTTTCTCTTTGATACTCGTTGATACCAAACATTTGAGAAAACTATGATTTTGAATCATTTGTGGTTATTTAATGCTACTGATCACTGATGATTTTATCACTTATCATATGATATTTTTTATAGCATGAAGAAAAAAATATGTTGTTGGATTTAGTACAACAAGAGATATTCATGATTAAGTTCTACCTATTCTTGTTCAGTGTAAATTTAGAAAACGCCCCCCCATAATAAAATAAGTCGTATTCACGACAAAAAAAGTAACAAGGGTAACAAGTAACAAGGGTATCGTTCAACTTCCACAAATTTAGTAACCTAAACTGTCTTCATCATATGTTCTTTACAAGCACGTCTACAAGTATTTATCACAATACAAGTAGGTTTAGAATTTTCCCTACACAAAAATCTCAGAATTGCGGAAGCAAATGATGTCTTCATGGTAATAACCAAATCATATATATATAACAGGGCTGAAAAGTCACCACTTGTGGCTGAACACCCAATTTAAATCTTAATAATTTAATTTCAACTCATATTCCAATAAATAGTTATTTAAAAAAAAAAAAATAATAAAAAAAAAATAAAAAAAAAATAAAAAAAAAAAATAAAAAAAAAACGTCTACAAGTAGATTTCATAAACACCGATTTCTCTGCTGCATTCGACAAAATCAATCATAAAATAACGATATACAAGTTATATAGACTTGGATTTAACGGATCATATTTAAATTGGCTTCGATCTTATCTAACTGGTCGTGAAATGATAGTGAAAATAAGAGACTGTACAAGACTGTAACCTCTGGAGTTCCTTAAGGAAGTCACATTGGACCGTTTAAAATTTTTTACTATATCTCAAAGATCTAAATTTTTCGATCAAGTGTATGAAACTATCGTTCGTCGATGACCTTCAAATATTTCATATAATCAAATCTGTAGCTGACTCGAGAGTACCTACAAGAACAGTAAGATAATTTAACTAATTGGTGTAAAATCAGCAAAATGGTTTTAAATGCCTCTAATTGCTGCGTCATATCTTTTAGTCGCAAAAAGTTTGTATTCAAGTTCGACTATAATATTTCATAAACTGTTCTTAAACGCGCATCGTCTGTTAAGGACCTGGGTGTTCTTCTGAATTCCAAGTTGAAGTTCAAAGAGCACATAGATTTTACTCTTTTTTTAAAACCTCTAAGCTATTAGGTTTTATTTTCCACGTTACTGAAGAATGATGTACATTGCTTGAAGCTCCGTATTGCGTTCGCTCAACTCTCGAATATGCTGCTGTTATCTGGTCACCTCATCGATATCCAACGCATTGAAGCGATTTAACTCAATTTCGTCCGACTCGTTCTCCGACGTCTTCCATTTAAACTTACCGAGTGGCCATGACCGCTGCAAACTGATTCGCCTCGATTTATCATCTATCCGTCGCGATGTTTGTAAGGCTAGTTTTGTGGCAGACCTACTTCAGTCGCGAATCGATTGCTTCGAGCTACTGTAACTAGACCTTCGACGTCGTAATCTTTGATCCTACTTTTTCTGCGGATTCCTTATGCTTTAACTAATTATGGATAAAACGAGCCCATTGCTAGCATGTGTCGTATATTAAAAAATGTTTCAATTCTTCTGACTTCCATTTATCACGTAATGTTATCAAGAAATCGTTCTTCATGTTATTGTCTCATTAGATTTAGTTGCTTTAGAAGCACTAGATTTAAAGAAATGTATCATTTGGATGATTGTAATTATTGATGTAAGAGATGACGGTTTTACGCCTGCCGGAGAGCAAGTTTGACAGAAACTAATTCCAGTGAGCGTTTCCCTGCTCCAAATAAAAGAATAAAATATGAGGAGGAAAAAAAGATATTCAGAGTAAAATCCGACAACAGGAGAAGGCGCTGCCTCAGAAAACGAAGCCAAACAGGAAGCAATAAATTGTATTGAAACTGTCATTAGAAAGATTAATCAGATCATCCTGATGTGGTCTAACTTAAAATTATTCTTTCCAAGAAGGAAAAGCTTGCCGAGCAAGGAGATGTCGAAGCAAATAATTGTCTTTGCTGAAATCTGTTTAACTTCATTCAAAATCACAAAATTGTAAGCAATTTAATTTTCACTGTTAGTTCTGCGATAAGCATCACCTGCACAAAAAAGTGGTGTAAACGCTTCGCTCAAATATCGCGCGTTTTAGTTTTCAACTTCGCGCGTATTTCACGCGTTTTTGTTTTCGACTTCGCGCGTTTTGATTTTAAAATTTTTCGTAACAACCCTGGACTTTTCATTTGAAATCAAAATCAAAATCAGGCTTTTTTCGTTTTCACCTCTGAGCACTCACCATGGGTTGGGAGAACGCATACTAGTTTGTGCGCTGGGTACTCGTTTCGTCTGAGCATGAACTTACCATGATCGGTAAGAGATCGCTACCGTGAGGATCACAGATTACCTAACGAAGAACGGTTGTTATCATATAACCAGCCCCATCCTGTACCAGTTGCGGTGAAGGAAGAAGTTCTATGATGTCTGCAAGCCGTGAATGTCCTATCGAGACTCTGGTAGAAATGTAGATGGAAGCTATACATAGATCTTTGTCTTTAATATTAATTTGCAAGCAACAACTTCAATTCCCGATGTTGAGGGGAGTTTAATACGATAAAATGAATAGCACTTTTTAATCCCGTTTTGTTTGGTTATTTTGTGACGAAGTGGACAGTCTGAGGGCTTAACGAGGAAGCTTTGGAGAAGCTCCCTGCTTCTTTCAACCTGCGTGTAGGAAGGTCCTTCGTTGGGGTCGTCAGAGGTATCCTCTTCAACTGGCAAGAGTGCAAACGGGTTCTCAGGGATCGATGGAGTGGTTTTTTTTAAGGATTTCCGCAGAAGAAGGTTTAGTGCGTTCTTTCACGGATCACTTCAATTTTTCCGCTCGCTGTATGTACCGATAGATTATTAGGAATCTCCCCGCAGTATCAAAACTTTTTCGCTGCTCTTCTGCAGAGATCGTCCTAATGGGTCTCTCCGCATTTGCGCATCGCAGTTTGTTGCAACAATAGGTTGTTGTATGCTCTAGCTGTTTGCAGCTTGTACAGTGCATTACCCGTGGTGGATAGAGCCGAACAGGTAGACGAATTCCACCCACTACTAAATAGTTTGACATGCAGATCCGGCAAAGATCACGCGAAATGAGTCCGATTGGTGAAATTTCCCATCTATCGATTTGAAGTTCAACTGTTTGCACTCAAAAAGTTTCACTGGTTGAAGGTCGGGGTTTGTAAAACGGCCTACCCCGTCCTTCATCAAATCTTCGATCGTCATACTTTCGTCACGGACCACACCGACGAGCAAGCAATATCTCAGAGAGGGATGGTGGTATCGGAGGAAGAGATAGTGGCACCTCGAATACAGACTCGGTTTTTAAATGTTCTTCGTTCATTAAAACTTCGCCTCCCTCCGAGACACTCCCATTGTTATAAATATTTATATATTTAGTACGGGAGTAAAAGAGTCTCCGGCATTTAAAATAAAAGTGAATAAGAAAATATATAAATAGTAAAAGTTAAAAGAAAAAAATCGAAAAAACACCTAACAGTATGACCCGACAATCTGTTATTTGAGTTGCTCTTTCACTGCTTCGTTGTGTATCAGCTTAACCTTGACTCAGGATTGTTTGGTTGCTGCAATGCGGGTAGCAAACAATGGTGATATAGTACTGCACGTTGCTGTCTGAGGATATGCGAAAATAGGAATAGCACAGACTGACAGACAGGACACTCAAATTAGATTCTTCAATCATTTTAACGGTCTTTTCGAATATTCCTTTATTTGGGACAGTACTCACATGTGTCATGATGGTGCCACGTTACCCTATCAAAAACATCCTGTCTGTCATCTAGACTGTGTTTATTTTTTTCATTTACCAACAGAGTTGCCATTCATACAGAATTACCTGTAATATATTGATTTGTATACGTCCATGCGAATTTCATGCAGGATACAGATTTAATACATATGGCCAAAACTATATACATAATTGTGCCTATTTCTCATCCTCCAACGCAAGATAAAATCGAACCCGTTTTGTTACAATATTTACTTGCTTCTGGTCTGCCGCCATATAATTTCTGGTGAAAACTACCGACACAATAAAAAATAGTCTAGATGAACAACGTTGAGTCAAATAAATGGTTACCTTCCAACATCGCGAAAAAGTTAAATATATTATCAACGTAATCCAATAATTTATTGTGACGATTCATTTTCAAATATTTTGATGAAATCAGGCATCCCTGCAAGCAGCTGATCGGTGTTGACAAACGAGGGGAAACCAACTAGTAAAAAAACTTTTACATAACACAAGGGGTGTACAGATAGTAAATAGTTCGCGCAGTACAATATAGGTGGAGCTAGTGCATCACGAAAAATTATTTTTTATAAGAATTTACTCATACTGTCATGTCTGTTAGTCTGTGGGAATAGCGTCTACTGTCGATACCGATACAAAACCGGTGCACAGACAGACTCACTTGCGGGGAAGCTACTTTTTACCACTTCAATTTAATGCCTATACTACAGCCTCTACTGTGATAGACAAGAATAAGAATATAGAAAGTTCTAAGTGACTTCCTTGAGGCACTCCAGAACTAACAGCAAATGCTGTTTTTATCCTGTTTCCTATATTCACAGACATCTCCCGACCAATGAGGTATGACTGCATCCATTTCAGTATAGCACCGTTAAAGCCGAGCCTGTCAAGTATAGCTATTGCTATTTGATGGTGAAAGCGCAGTGAAATCTGTGTAAATTGCATCGACCTGTAGACGCGATTGTAGCTATCAAATGATAAACGAAGTGTAGGATACTAAATTAGTAGATCGTTTAAGGCTTACATCGGTGTTGCGATTCATTAAAAAGTCAAGAACATTTTTTTCAAATAACTTTAAGACTGCTCAAAGTGAAACTATTCCTCGGTAATTAGCCATTTTCAAAACTGTTCGAACTGAGTCAGTATATATTACAAGGGGTATCCGAACCAATCCATATCGGGTTTTCCAGTAGTTCTATTACCTTTCTATGAAGAGAAACAAAATGTTGTTTTCGAGGAATTGAAGTGTGCAATTATCGGTGGTTATGAGAAATTGGAAAAAATCTCAATCTTTGGTATGAATTTAATTCGTTACGATGGAAACTTTTTGTTTTAATATTTGAGTGATGGATTTGAGTGATGGATTTGAGTGATGGGTGCAACATTGAATTGTAAACAGCGTATTGATAGTACACTATTATTACACTATATGACTATTTCTAAAACAGCATTGCAACAAACAGCATAAATAACACAAAACCGGAAATAACAACCTCTGTTGAAATTGAAAAATTACAGCTAATATGGAAGAAATATGTTGGGCAGTCGAACATGTATTAGTTGTTCACAAAAGTTGATAAACTTAACAAATCTACATATATTCTCGCGTATTTAAATTTCTTCGTATTAACATGTCGCTGTATAGAACGAAAATCTATAAATTTATCACGTTGTTCACATTAACTACTATACTGCGCGTATATCGGAAATATATACGATATTTTCTGTTTATCTTTAAATCAGATGTGATTTTTTACCATCTACATATAGATGATTCATTCAACACAATATTGATAATGTCTATCCAAGGATTATATAAAACTTGATCCTCATCTAAGCTGTGTACGTTTTAAGTGAAAGATTTCACATTTGTTATTTAATTGTATAGTGCATATTTCATTTATATTCTGTCGCGAAAAGTATATTATACATTTGTTACTCTGAATGACTTATAAAATCCTCTTATGTTATCGGTAGGTACTTACAATGCGCATTTATCATTGACGGAATACATCAAATTAAAGATGTAAAGACATCTTTCAAGTTCCTATCATTTTTTTGAGTGCTTTGATAATGATTGCAGGAACAGTTGCTTAATTATATTCGAGGATTTATGCTTAGAAATATTATATCAAACGGGTATTGTTAGAAAAATATTTATTTTTTATCGGTTCTTTTTATGTATGCGTGTTCATTAAATAGTTATTTATGATGTTTAGATGTTCTCGTTCACCATTATTTGTCGGCAGTTTTTAACTGTTTTGTTTTATTAAAATCTAATTAACTTCTAACTTGATTTACACGTCTTTCATTTTAAAAATCTTATAAATTTTAATAGATCACCTATATAACAAGTTTTCATATAAAAATTCAAGTCGTCATTATTGCACTATTATATGTGGAGCAGATAGTAACACAGTGACTGTAGCAATAATCGTAAATAACGTAAATACAAAAAGGCAGAACCTGGAAGAAAAAAAGAAAGTGTGATTATTGTATGCACGCATATTTAGATAAATATTATTCTTGATCTTGATTGATATTGTCTTTCTCTTTCTATTCACACAGTCTCATTAAAACCGTTTTGATTATTGAAATAAGTTCATTCAGATTGGTTCGGGTAGATTACAAGAAATATGATTCAGTGTTTATGAATTTGTGCGGCTAGAAAAAATGCTATTTGTTGGTTGCATCATTAATATGATTATGTTTCCAATACATAAATAATTTTTCATATGATAATTGCATTTTTTCAATAATATTATGAGGGTTTTCATATGAACCTAAGCTTGATGAAATCGGTTAAGCAATCTTTGATAAAAATGAGCGTTTAAACAAAAACGAGCGTTCTGTCGGTTACGTCTCTTATATCAGTATATATCTCCGGAGCAAGAAGTGATAGCAATTGGAATAATAATTCAATAGTAACTTTAAAACGACGAATGTTTATTAAAATCGGTTCAGTCATATCTGAGAAATTTGAGCAGTAAGAAAACAGTGCATTTTGTCACTAGTCACTAGTAAAATTATATCCAGAACCCAATAATTACTTTCAAACGAGCTTAAGTTTGTTACAATATGTTAAGCCTATTCCAAGAAAATTAACGGAAAAACGGGCGTTTTGGTGGATACGTCACTTGCACCTTAATACATGTTCTATGACACAATAGAAGATTTCAAATGAGTTTAAGTTGGTTGAAATCGGTGAAACCATTTTCGAGAAAATTGTCACATTCCCGAATATCAGTAATTGTCGTAAAAGTATATTTGTTGTATGAATTTCGCAATTTTTACTGCTTCGCTTCCAGAATTGTAACGGTGCATCTATACTAAAGTGTGACTTATTGACGACGGACATGGTTCTAAAAGTTTTGCCATCATTTAATTATCTACACCAGAACCTAAGCTCTAGACTAGGAACTAGAACTGAATTTAATAACTAGAACTGAATTTAATAACTGAACTGAAATTGTTGTTTCACGCCCTGGTTGTTTCAACTAAAATGTTGTTTACTTTACTAACATATCTGTTGATTTTGTCACAATCATTCAGGTAAACGAAATTGCTGTTTTCGAATGCTGTCAGTTGACTGAGAACGAAGACATCGAATCGCAATACAAAATTCCTCTTCATTTTAACAGAAACGTTTGTTGAAAATTTGAAAGAGGAATTGAACGTGCTTCGTATCAACTACGTAAGGATAATACTACGTTGAGCTTATTGTAAAACAAGCTTTCCATGTACTGAATAGATATTGCTACAGTATAAATGTTTTAATTTAATTTGCGAGTAACGTACTTTCGGACAGTTCATGTTAACATTAACATTAAAACGCTTAACGCTTGAAAAATTGCTGCTAAAATGAAGTGATAGTGTATATAGTGTGTTTATTTCTTAAAGCCCTGTGCACATTTTGCTGGTGAATTACCTCTTGAGAATTACAATCTGTAACTAAGGTGATAAAGTTATAAGCATCTTCAAGCGGTGAACGATTAGCTGCCCATCAAATAAAAGAAAAATATTTATTTCAAATCGCATTCTGGTGTTTCGAACCAAAACATCGTAGACTGTGCCCAACAAATGTCAGTTCATTCAGTAAAAACCAAGCGAAGGGGATATGTTTCGATTATACTGGCTCGTGAGTTGACGGTTGCAGGTAGTTTATACTGCTAATGCTAATCGCCTGGGCAATATTCGGGGCGTTTCCGACTGAAAAGCTAACAATGAAGGCCATCCCATTCATAAGCACAGAGGTGTAGAGACACAGAGGTGTGAGAGCATAGAAGTGACGAGTCACAGAGGTGGCATCGCATGAAGGTGCGAAGACGAAGGGGTGTAAAGGCACAGAGGTGCTAAAGTAACCCAGTGCTGATCTACCAGATACCAGAAATTGTACGCTACGTAGGATCGAAAGGTACGATTTTTACTATACATAAGTTTTTATTTTGACATTTTTAATTTACAAGAAAATACAGTTAATATAATGGATGATAACATGGAAGATCATCCGAAACCGATTCCGGATACTAGTAAGATCTTAAATACTCAAAGGGCTAAACATTATCCAGAGGATACCACTGGGCCATGGATGTCTATTTTAGAAAACAAGAAAAGGTATTAAATTTTATGTGAATTACAAAGGATTTTAAATCATATTTTTGTGAAGTTGTAGAATTCTCTAAAGTTAATAGAGATAAAATTCGAGTTGTTGTTAATGATTTGAAACAAACGAATGAAATTGTAACCTGTAAATTATTTGCTGTTGAATATAGAGTTTACATTCCATCACAGGAGGTGGAAATTGACGGTGTTGTCACTGAAGCAAGTCTGACAGCCGATGATTTACTTAAACATGGAGTTGGTCGTTTCAAAAACTCCTTGCTTGAGGGAGTTAAGTTACTCGAGTGCAAGCAATCGTACGAGGCATCTATTGTCGATGGAAATAAGTCTTATCGTCCCTCAGTTTCGTTTCGAGTAACATTTGTCGGATCTTCGTTGCCTAGCCATGTCTATACCGTTAAAACTCGCATGTTATAAATTGCACGAACTGTAAAAAATTCGGACATACAGCTACTTATTGTAGTAATAAGTCTAAATGTATTTAATGTCAAGGGCCCCATAAGGATAATCTTTGCGATAAATATATTGAAAAATGTGTTTGTTGTGGGGAGAGTACTCATGATCTCTCAGTATGCGTTTCATTAAAGTTGTGTTAATACATAATTAGGCTTTCTTTAAAAGCTCGGTCTAAGCGCACATATGCAGAAATGTTTGAAACAATGAAACAGATGAATCTTACTATGATGAAAATAGTGAATTCACTCCTCAAGGTTCTGTTAAGAGGAGGAACTCCCCTCCCAAATTATAAAAAAGACACCTAAAATTACACCTTCAACAAAAGATCCCCGTGTTAAATCTAAAAAGCCAAATATAAAAGCAAAAACTTTGCCTCCTTGTTTGTCAAATTCACAAATAAATCCAGGAAATAGCTCAAGAAAAGACAATATTCCAGTAAGCTCTGTTTCACATTCACCAACAGAATTACTGAAGTTTTCAGAAATTGTAGAATTGTAGAAACCCTTGGTGGCACAATGTGTGCTCAGATGCTAAACACGCGAAACTAAATGCTTTCAAGACGTTTTTCAAACGAGGAGGAGGAACTCCTCAGAATTTTGATAAATTTCTTCTCTCTCATCTTTTAAGAAAAAGCACTATTACTGCCATGTAATGCTTGGTGTCATCAGCCAGTTATAGGATTATAGATTTATAATTGTTAGTCTTAAGTCCAAATGTATCTGTTGAATCGGGCCAAGAAATGTAATTATTGGAGACATTTTGTCGAAGGTTAGTCAAGAGAAACCTCAATGAGCACTTTTTTGAATACGGCCAGACGAATGAGGAATCGTAACGTAGAAAATGAGAGTGAGGAATACTCGAACTCTATCTATCTATCTAACAGCTATAGTCCTGGGGTGTCCTTTGCTGTATCAAGCATAGTCAGATTAGATTCAAGAACCATTTTCACTGATCTGTCGTCCGACATCCTTATGACATGCCCAGCCCATCGTAGACGTCCAAGACGTTTCCTAGCAGCTGTTGCAAGTCGTGATTCATATGTCTCCACGTTCCGCCTTCCATCTGCACTTCGCCATAGATGGTCCTCAGTACATTTCTGTCGAAAACACTGAAGGCGCGTTGGTCCTCCGCCAACATAGTCCAGGTCTCGTGGCCATAGAAAACAGCCGGTCTAATGAGCGTTTTGTAGATTGTAAATTTCGGGTGGTTTCATACTTTCTCGATAGAAAGGTTTTTCTGAGTCCAAAGTACGCACGATTCCCTGCCAAAATACGTCTCTGAATTTCTTAGCTGGTGTCTTTATCGGCGGTCACCAGTGAGCCCAAATACACAAATTCGTTAACCACCTCAATATTGTCACCGTCTATCAATATTCGTGGTGGGATGCGAAGTGTTTCTTTTCTAGAGCCTCTTCCTCTCATGTATTTTGTTTTTGACGCACTTATGACCAGTCCGATACACCTAGCTTCTACTTTCAGTCCGATGTAGGTTTCCGTCATCCTTTCAAGGTTACGTGTCGCAATATCAATATCGTCAACGAAACCAAAAAGTTGTACGGACTTTCGGAAGATCGTGCCACTCGTGTCGATCCTCGCTTCTCACTCTTCGAATCACACCTCTCTCCGAGATTCGAAGGGACTCGAGAGCGTCCCAGATATTCGGACGTAGCACATCACTCTATCCATCGTTAATTTAACCAATAGCGTCAGTTTATCCGGGAAACCGTGGCTTTGTTGCTCCGCAACTTGCCGATCTCCTCACTCTCCGACAGATCAGGTGCTGGGAATCTGTCGTTGGCTGAGCGTGAATCCAGATTGATTCCTATGCCGCTCTCTGTATCTTGTACTTCACCATTCAGATGCTCGTCATAGTACTGCTTCCACCTGTCGATCACCTCGTTCGTTCGTGAGAAGATTACCACTGGTATCTCTGCACATTTCGGCCTGTGGCGTGTAGCCTCTACGTGAGTGGTTCACCTTCTCATAGAACTTCCGTGTGTCATTTGCGCGGTACAGCTGTTCCATCGCTTCGCGATCTTGGTCTTCCTGGTGGCGCTTTTTCCTCCGGTGATGAAAAATTGCTTCTCTTTGTAGGTTGTATCTGGCGAAATATGTAGAACAACCAACAGTGCACATATGTCACCGAAATTGTCAATTAATGAATGAGGAATCGCTATTTTTAGAAAATTTGCCTTCAGTTGAGAAGCTCAGCACTATGTATTTATTTCTCATATTAAAAACTTATCTCTCTTTCTCACTCTCTTAGAGGATACATTGCGGTGTTAAGGGATTCTTTCCTTTCGCAACATTTAAGTTTGTATTTTTCAAAAGTAAAATAGAAATTAATCTGCATATGTGACAACCTTCTCATGGCGTGAGTCGTAATTGAATGTGCTAGTGACGGTGAAAACTTTGTCTATTTCCATTTTGATAAATCTGATGCTTCTGGTACGAAAGAGAAAATTCAACAATTTCTTTATGATGATCTGTAGCACTGATAAGATGTTCTTCTGGGCCTTGCCGGACTTTTTGGCTGCCTTTCCACTGATTTTCGGTGCCATCGTGCGATCGATTACGTGCGTTCAGAGTAGCTGTTTTCACTTGAATGACGATATCTTCCACAAGAACCACCGTTTTATACCTGCTAGAGGCAGCGCAGTAGGGATAGCCCCTTTGTAAAAATTCGATCTTCTTTTGCGCTTCATGCCCTGCCTGCGAAGTTGTCGCTTAAGGCGACCAATTGTGATAGAGACAGTTCGGGACGGTCCGTGAAGCGGAAGAAAATTATAAGTTCCAGAGGATCATCTGTCAGCCATGTGTCAGTGGCTATAATGAACATCTACGCTTCGCTGGATACTGATACCAATCCGAATATCGATCCGGATAATATGGATAAGGCCACTTGGAAAACAGTGACCAGAAAAATTAAGCTTCCACCGTTGATGGTTGCCAATGCGGATTAACACTCATTGCGGAAGGCTCTACATTCATTGAATGTCGAACAACATTCAAGTTATGCAGCTTGGGACCATACTGCTTTTCAACTCACAGGACGAGTATGATCTGGTAATGAAACATCTTCAGGAAACGAAAGCTGAATTTTTGAGTCATGACAATCCCAGTAAAAAACCGTTGTGATGAGAGGACTTCCGTTAGTCAACGAAGAGTCATTGATTTACACCTTCTGGAAACTTAAAAAAACCGGGTCTGACAATTCATCGAATTAAACGTCGAGAAGAGGATAAATGCACGTACAGAGACGCATTGTCACGCCACCGAATACATTTCAAGAGAGGTACGACCACATTGATAAAGCTTAAGGAACTGAATGCCATGGATCATGTCATCGTGAAATGGGAACCCTACCTCAGAGATCTATCTCACTGCATGAAATGTCTACACTTCGGGCATGGTGCTCGAAATTTCCACATGATTACCCGTTGCAACCGATGCCAATCGAATCATGCTATCAACGAGTGTGCAGTTGAAGAGGAATTGACCCCTCGCAGTGCGAACTGCGCTGGGCGCCGCGAAGCAACTGAGCGAAGTTGCCCTGAAAACAAGGAAACAAGCTGCACCTCAACGACAACCGACGAAGAAGAAGGTTCCACCTTTACCACCTATATCGCCATTGGACCCAGTGAATTTCCCCATGTTGAATAATCTACCGGATCCAATCATCCCACCACCTGGTTTCAACACTACTGATGATGGCCCTACTGTAAACTGTAAACCGCTATTTACTTCTGAGGAGTTGATGAACATTTTCGTCGACATGAGCTCTGCGCTTCGTGGTGGCAAGACGAAAATGGAGCAGATTCAAGTGCTTGGTTCGTTTTTTACTCAATACGGTGTGTGAAACATTAAAAATGATGAATTGGAATGCCTGCTCAGTGCGTCCAAAGCAAGTTGAACTATCGGACATCGTAGGAAAACAGTGCGTCGATGTGTGTTATCACGGACACACATTTGTCACCAAAAATGTCCTTCTCAATACCGAACTACGTCATCATTCGCCTGGATCAAACCCACTCTAGAGGCGGTGATGTTGCGATTGCAGTCAGAGGCGGTGTGATGTTTTCTGTACTTCTTAGCTTCGGTACGAAATCCATCGAGTCGCTATGAGTTGAATTGGATACGACGATTGGAAGGATAAAATTCATCACAGCATACTGCCCTAGAGAGTGCTCACGAAACCAAGGAACTCAATCACAACTAAGAAATGATCTGCAGAAGCTGACAAGAGGACGAAATAAATTCATCATCGCCGGTGATATCAATGCCAGGCATCAAGCCTGTGGAAATACCAGAAACAATCGAAATGGAGCAGTGCTAAACGACGACCTTCAAAACGGTTACTACACTATGCTGAGTCCGGACAGTTCAGCGTATGCTCCATCATCGACCTGTTTATCAAAAATCTTGCTGAGAACATATCTTATCCTGTCATAATTGAAAACCTCAATTCCGACAGTTGTGGTGGAAGTCAGGTCCGGTGTTGAAACCCAGCAACGTACTAGACGTGATTATCATCATGTCGACAATGTGGACAACAACATTAATTACGATCGCCATCCAGAATCAGAACAGGACATCGACAGACAACCAAATGAAGTTGAACGTGCCATCGCCAAAGCTCGTGAACTAAACATAAGAGAAATACCAATATTCCGTAAATCTATCACCATTGATTCCACCACTAAAACTTTAATTATGTTAAGAAATATTTATCGAAGCCAGTACCAGAGAACAGGACTCAGGAAAAAAACTTCAGCTAATAATCTCACTAACATCATTAGGCAAAGAATGAACGACATCAAAAACAGGGAATTCTCAGACGATATCGGTAAGCTCGATAATTATTCTAAACCTTTCTGGAAATTGTCTAAACTTCTTAAAAACAAGGCGAAACCGATACCACCTCTTTACCTGAATGACTGTTTGCTCATAACACCGGTTGAAAAAGCTACTGCTTTAGGTCAACATATTGTTAGTTCCCGCCGTCTCGGTCAGTCTTCATGAAACTACTGTTTCAGCCACTGTTGAAACTGTTGATAGAATGCTTTCTAATTGCTTCTAATCACTTAATCGCAGAAGAAGAATTGAAAAAAAAACATCAAAAGGTAAAAAAATATGAAAGCTCCGGGTGCTGACTCTATTTTCAACACCTTAGCGTTAGATTTTTCCAACATCTTGCATCTAATTTCAACCAATGTTTGGTCGTTAGCTACTTCCCCCCTAGTTGGAAAGTGGCCAAAATGATCCCAATAAAAAAACCTGGAAAGGATCCCACCGGTCCGAAGAGCTATCGTCCGATCAGTCCCTTATCTTCACTGCCCAAAATATTCGAAAAAACAAATCTTTCCCGTTTGTTAGATTTTGCAGACACCAATAACACTTTTCCTGAAGAACAATTTGGGTTTAGAAGAGGTCGTTCTACAATTCACCAATTGGTCAGAGTCAATAACACCCTCTCGAGGAATAAAACTGTTTCGAAAACATCTGGCATGATTTTGTTAAACGTTGAAAAAGCGTTTGACAATGTCTGGCACGATGGCCTAATTCATTAAATGTATCATCTCAACTTCCCAACCTATCTAATAAAAATAGTAAAAAACTATCTGTCTAACAGAAGTTTCGAAGTCTTTGTTAACAACTTATCATCAGATAATTTTGCATGTTCCCGCTGGTGTTCCTCAAGGCAGTATCCTTGGTTAAATATTGTTCAACATTTTTACGTCAGATATTCCGGCACTTCCGAGTGATGGCATAATACTCTCACTGTTTGCCGATGACCTTCCTTATCTACAAAGACCGCATAACTCGTTCATTAGTAAACAAAATGCAGAGAGGAATGGATGTACTGGTTGATTATTTCATCAGTTGGAAAATATGGATCAACGAAACTAAAACTTAAGCTGCCATATTTCCCCAATTTTTACACCTGAGAATAAAAAATTAAAATAAATGGCTCTGAAATAGATTGGTTGAATGATGCAGTTTATCTAGGACTAACCATGGATAGCAAGTCTCTGGTTAGGTCTCATGAAGACAAAATAGTGTTAAAATGCAACATTTTATTGAGATCTCTCTACCCATTGATTAACAGAAAACCTAAATTATCGCCTCAAAACAAACTAGCTGTTTATAGCAAATAGGGGAATAATTGGCAAAATGTCACAAAAACAAGCTTCAAATCGTTCAAACATATTTTAAAAAATGATTTTGAATTTACCTCGATGGACTAGAACTTCTCATGTACATACAATTTCTGAACAATGAACAATCGAGCAGAAATTTGAAAACACACACAATAAGTTCTATTTCTGAACATTCCATGATTAGAACGCTTTACAGCTAGAGTTAGATTAAATTAGTTCAGGTTAAGTAGATAAAAATATACAATTCCAAGGATATAAATCCAAACATGTATTAAAAATCACCAACAATGTAGGACTAAAACAATAAGAAATAAAATTAATACATAGACTAAGCAGATAATACCATAGATGTAAAGTTACAAACTGTATAACTAAAATATTGTAGCAAAATTGATAATAAACAAAATATTTAATGTAAAAAATATAAATGTGACAACCAGTATTACCGAGTTAGCATCCTAGCTGTTAGCATCGTTTCGTGAAATTTTTACGAAGAAGCACACAAAAAAAATGTCTGGCCGTGAGAAAGGAGGAAAAGTTAAGGGAATGCAAAGTCCCGCTCGAACCGTGCTTTTCTTCAGTTCCCAGTTGGCAGAATTAACCATCTGCTCCGGAAGGTTGGTAAACGACTGGACAATGCGCAATTCAGGCCCAAATGTGGTTCTTAGCCTCTTGTCCAGTAACTCCTATCCCTACCTCCCCGCGGTGCCGGCTGGGGTACGAACAACCATAGGAAAGATCGGGTAACCAACCCCGGTGGGACCTTGGTCGTATGCTGACAGGTAAGGGGGTCCTCTTTAGAGGATGTCGGAGCGTCTGTACTCCATGTTAGGAGCGGCTTCAAACAGCGTCTGTTCTGGTATCCAGCGGCTGAGTATGAAATGCTGTATCCCGTCCAGCTAAATCCAAGGTGGCAACCCCACCAACGGGATCGTCCTAGTGCTAGTTGGGACGTTAAACAGAGCAAGCACGATGATCCTCCGGCGAGACAGGGGGTTGGCGCAGGCCTAATAAGCCGCCCGTAAAACACCTATTACGAATGATACAGGAGAGAATACGACCCGGAACAATCGGCATAGACCCACGCAACGAAAAAAGGACTACGATTGGAAACTTGGAACATGGAACTGCAAGTCGCTAGGTTTCGCAGGCTGCGACAGGATAATATACGACGAACTAACTCCTCGCAGCTTCGACGTCGTAGCGCTGCAGGAGCTTTGTTGGATGGGACAGAAGGTGTGGAAAAGCGGGCATCGAGCGGCTACCTTCTACCAAAGCTGTGGCACAACGAACGAGCTGGGAACTGGCTTTATAGTGCTGGGCAAGATGCGTCAGCGAGTGATTGGGTGGCAGCCGATCAACGCTAGGATGTGTAAGTTGAGAATTAAAGGCCGTTTTTTTAATTACAGCATCATCAACGTGCACTGCCCACATGAAGGAAGACCCGAGGACGAGAAAGAAGCGTTCTACGTGCAGCTGGAACAAGCCTATGACGGCTGCCCACGCAGAGACGTAAAAATTGTCATCGGGGACATGAATGCCCAGGTAGGAAGGGAGGCAATGTACCGACCGGTAATCGGGCCGAACAGCCTGCATGCCGCATCGAATAACAACGGCCAACGGTGTGTCAACTTTGCGGCCTCCCGAGGAATGGTAGTCAGAAGCACCTTCTTTCCCAGCAAGGATATCCACAAAGCCACCTGGAGATCACCTGACCAACAGACCGAATCCCCTATAGCATTCAGATAGTTTCTTTCACTGAAATATTGAGATAAATGAAATATTTTAATATATGAGCGATTGCGTCATCATCCAGCTGCTGGTCCTTCGCATTCGAGCAAAATACACCGAAATGTGAGCAACGCAGATAAATCAATTTATCGGCCTTTCTAAGGACTTTTCAAAGGACTATTGGAATTAATTTTCTTTGAAGTATGTAAAAAGTAAAAGTTAAAATTATCCGTTTAGAAAAAAAAATTAATTAATCAGTATAGTGAACCGTTCGCAGTGCGGACTGCGCACTAAACGAATGCAAATAAAACCAACATTCAGTTGCTTTGAGTTCAAGCAAAATCTACCGAAAAGTGTTTAATATGGGGGAAAATTCCACAATATGGCACCTTTATGGACTAGAAATGAATCCCAAATAACATTATGACATTTTCATATCGGAAATCTTTCAAGAAGCAACTTTCCGAACGCTTTAGTTTTTAAAATTCTAATATGGGTGGAGCTAGTTATTAGTAGTTATTTTTAGATATAATAGAAATGTAGAAAATCGTTTAGTTTTATCTTTTTTTTTTAATTCAATAATATAATATAATATTAAGGCACACTGCTTAAGCTCTAAGATGCCAAGGGTATTTACTAATCTTAATTATCGTCTAACTTAAAACTAGAGTAGTATCATTATGTAATATAGTATCTGGCGATCGGTAGTGGCCGGTGAATTGAATTTAGGATGAGATGATTCCAGATGGCGATGGTAATTTTCTATGTTGGCCGCATTCTTCGGTCCGTGAGGGTCCGCGGGAAACACCCCCAGGCTACGGTAGTTTTATCTTTGTAAAAGATTGGTGAAAGCTTGAACATGTCTCAATACATGCAGGCAAAATACGACTCGGCAAAGGCCAAGAGAAAGCGCGGTTGCGAATATTCGTATAATTTTTCGAGGCCCACCATGACAATTGCGGAGCGCGTTAGGTGTCACAGAGAGAATAAAATACAAACGCAATCTTTTGAAACCGAATGGTCCTTTTCGATATTAGAAATCTTAAACATCAAACGTTATCAAATCAATTGCTATATAAATCAATCTCGAATGCAGTCCTACGTCAATATCATGGTTCGACGGCAAAAACACTTATGCAACTCTTAATGCACCAAACATTTATCGATGATCTAGTAAGCATTGCACTATGGTTTGAAACGGGAAATTAGCGTGACAAAAATATTTTCACTATTAAATATTAGTTTTTTGTAGTTGGTGTCTTCACAAAAGTTGTTTGTTATCAAATGGCGCTCCTTTTGATATAAAATATTACTAGGGTGGTCCTTATTTAGATTGAAATATGAAATCTAACTTTCTTAATTGAGCTCAAAAATAATTTTATTGCACAACAAAGTTGCAGGAAATTTTATTTTGAGCAACTTTGCTAAAAAAAGCACCTCTCTAGCTTTTCATTTGACCGAGTTACATCAATTGTCCCGGGTAAGAGTAGGGTGGCTCCCGAAAAATCGATTTTTTTGTTCTAACTTTTTTGTGAAACGTTCTATGGAAAACTTGTCTTCAGAAGAGTTGTTGAAATAAATATTGCGCATAATTTTGCTGAGTAAAGCTTTTTCATATGAGCTACCAGTAAAAAGTTATGATTGTTTTTTCATCAAAAACTAGTCAACCTTCAAATATCAAAATTCATTAGATGCCAGATCGATAAAAATGTATCCTATGCGGCTACTGAAAGTTCATAATATAAGTAAATATTTAAGAGAAAATTGGGAGGGTGTTTTTCTTTTAACTCATTTAAATTAGTCTTAAAAATACCTTGAAAAAACTCAAAAACATTACATAACTCTTAAACGCCTTAACGTATCAACATACTTCCTTCAGCAAAATAATAGTATCAAGTTAGCCCTACAAGTGTTCCATACATTGTCCATTCGAGAAATGAGACACACAAAAACTACAGCCGAAAATAGATTTTTTGCTGAACAATTTTAATTAATTTATTACCAAAATAACTGATTCAGTTGAGCTTAAGCAACAGAGACACTGTGTAGTATGGTTATTCCGAAGTAGAGGCCATGATAAATATATCAACAGAAATTTTCATTATCTTGACAACCAAAGCTCAAACAAGGTGGTGCAAGTTAGTGAAACGCAAATATTTTTATCCAAATCGTACCGAGACGCCTTTTTTCTCATCCACTTGTGTACCGAATAGCCTGTGACAACCGGAAAACGACGCACAATGAGTTTTGGTTAGAATAAATAACATACAATCTAATAATTTTAACAAACTAATGATTTACTTGGGTTTCAGGAAGTGCTTTGTCTTACCAAAAGCTAACGGATTTAATGATTGCTGGTAGAAGTAATAAGGACATTTTACAGTATATCATTCAAGAATCGCGTATGAAACCCCCCACCTGGCGTGTTAGCAAACTGAACAAGACCGTGAAGGGAAGGGATACAAATATAAAAACTGCGTTTAGAGAACATTTGGGCCTACGTATCGGTGAGCCATTGCCATCAGGAGGTAATTCCAATGACGGAAACACGGCCCGGAAATTTTTCAAGAAGTGGAAAGAAACAGCAGATATAACAGGCCTTGATGAAACACTGTTGGAAGGATTTCACGTTGTTCTCAGTGTAATCAATAGCCGATAAGATAAACGTCGACGAATTCCAAAGTTACACTGAGAAAATACGAGCGTTGTATGTATCGTTGTATGGCTGGTATCCACTATCACCAACTGCTCATAAATTGTTGATACATGGAGCCACGATAATTAGACACGCAATTTTACCTGTTGGTATGCTTAGTGAAGAAGCTCAGGAGACTCGAAATAGAAGTATCCGGAACTTCAGAGAGCATTATCCTAAAAAATTCAGCAGAATCGCGAACATTGAAGATGTTTTTAAAAGGCTGCTGTTATATTCAGACCCTATCTTGGCATTGTCGAACACACAAAATAAGAGAAGTTCAGAAGACTTACCCGAACAAGCAAAATGTTTAGTTTTAGATAATAATTAGTATAATTCATTGCTTAATTTATTCAATACATACCAAACCGTAATCAACTGTTGTCTTATGTTTTATTTTGAATGTTAGCGATACGATCATTACGATAACGGAATCGAAATCAATTGAATCAGTTATTTTGGTAATAAATTAATTAAAATTGTTCAGCAAAAAATCTATTTTCGGCTGTAGTTTTTGTGTGTCTCATTTCTCGAATGGACAATGTATGGAAAACTTGTAGGGCTGACTTGATTCTATTATTTTGCTGAAGGAAGTATGTTGATACGTTAAGGCGTTTAAGAGTTATGCAATGTTTTTGAGTTTTTTCAAGGTATTTTTAAGACTAATTTAAATGAGTTAAAAGAAAAACACCCTCCCAATTTTCTCTTAAATATTTACTTATATTATGAACTTTCAGTAGCCGCATAGGATACATTTTTATCGATCTGGCATCTAATGAATTTTGATATTTGAAGGTTGACTAGTTTTTGATGAAAAAACAATCATAACTTTTCACTGGTAGCTCATATGAAAAAGCTTTTCTCAGCAAAATTATGCGCAATATTTATTTCAAAACTCTTCTGAAGACAACTTTTCCATAGAACGTTTCACAAAAAAGTTAGAACAAAAAAATCGATTTTTCGGGAGCCACCCTACTCTTACCCGGGACAATTGATGTAACTCGGTCAAATGAAAAGCTAGAGAGGTGCTTTTTTCAGCAAAGTTGCTCAAAATAAAATTTCCTACAACTTTATTGTACAATAAAATCATTTTTGAGCTCAATTAAAAAAGTTAGGTTTCATATTTCAATCTAAATAAGGACCACCCTAGTAATATTTTATATCAAAAGGAGCGTCATTTGACAACAAACAACTTTTGTGAAGACACCAACTACAAAAAACTAATATTAAATAGTGAAAATATTTTTGTCACGCTAATTTCCCGTTTCAAACCACTGTGCATTGGCGACTTTTTAAAAGGAAAGTTCAATTTTCGATACAAAACAACTATATGGATTTTTCACACTTTTCCGGTAAGTTTCCCTTTTTTTGTGTACGAACCCGGTGGGGGTAGAAACTAATAAAATAAAAACCTGTTTTAATCCTCCTAGTGGTGTAAAGATATCTCTCTCATATCAATCATACTATCATATATAATACTGTGGTATTCTTTAAAATAATTTTCTTCGATTCTTGAAAAAATAACTGAAATCATTTTGTTTGACCGTCTACTGAGAAAACTAATCAATTAGAAAAGAATTGAGGTCGATTTAGAAAAGTTTTTTACGGTTTTTTGCTCTTTTCAGTGATGGTATAAAATGTTTAACACACTTTACCCTATATTTCCGGATCCGGAAGTCGGATCCGGATGAAATTCAGAAATTACGTATGGGACCACAGGACCTTTAATTTTAACCTAAGTTTGTGAAAATACCGATTTTCTATGAGAAAAGTTAGAACACATATTTTGATTTTTTTTGCACATTTTACCCCATAACTCCGGAACCGGGAGTCGGATCCGAATAATATTCAGGAATTTTGTATGTATCTCCGAGAAAAGTTAGTGTAAAAAAACGTTACATACGCACACACAGACATTTTGCGTACTCGACGAACTGAGTCGAATGGTATATGACACTCGGTTCAAAAGTCGGTTTTCACAGTGATTGCATAACCTTTCTATATGAGAAAGGCAAAAAGAATCATATATATCCGTCCAACCGTTCTTACGTAATGCGATTACAAAGAATGACCTCTGCATTTATAAATAGATAGATAGATAGATGTATTTTGTCAGTATCAAGAACAGTTTCACGGAAAACAGACCAAATATTCCTGCTAGGGACACTTTCTACTCCCTCCACCCGCATTAAAATACCCTTATTACTACTTCCCAAATGAAATAAGTATCTGTACCAAGTTTGGTTGAAAACGTTTCGATTGATCCGGAGTTATGCTGGATCATATGATTTTTTAAATTTTATTTTGAAGTTAAGATTTGTATTAATTCGATACATAGATCCGATTCGGGTTAAAAACGGTTATTCGAAATATATTTCATGTTTCTATGCAGATTAAGAAATCATGTACGCCCCATTTTAATATTCTCGTAAAAATACGCCAACGATAGTTGTGGGGAATTTCAATATAGATGCATTAAAATTAGATAATATTGAATTCATTGATTTCATGAGCAAGTGTATGAAGTTGGATATGAAATCTTCTCCTTCACACTACGCTTGGAGGTACATGTATTGATCTCATATCCGCTTGGAACATCAATGTAGAAAGTCGTAGATATATTTCATACTTTTCATATCATAGGCCTATTGTATGATTGATCAACCCAGCGAATTAATGTTTTCTTCATTAGAAGATTCCATTCGATTGTGAACGTTATACCTACGCCAGCCAGAAGAGTATTGCATCCACGGACAACAGTAGACGGAAGTCAGTGGCATCCATCGGAATTCGGATTCAATTCGTCACTCTCAAACACGAACGCCTTGATCGGCTGAAAAGATCGTATTGTTTCTATGAGAGGGCGCCACTAGAATTAAATCCATACCATTTTCAGTTAGTACCAACCTTCAAAAGATACGTGTCTAAATTTGACAGCTGTCTGATTATTAGTTTGTGAGATATTGCATTTTGAGTGAAGCTACTTTTGTTATTGTTTAAAAAATAGGAAAAAAAGGAATTTCGTGTGTTGATGAAACACTACTTTTTGATGAAAAAAAGTGCCGCCGATACCAAAAAATGGCTTGATGAGTGTTATCTAGACTCTGCACCGGGCGAAGCAACAATTCGAAAGTGGTTTGCAAAATTTCGTACTGGTCATATGAGCACCGAAGACGATGAACGCAGTGGACGTCCAAAAGAAGCTGTTACCGATGAAAACGTGAAAAAAATCCACAAAATGATTTTCAATGATCGTAAAGTGAAGTTGATCGAGATAGCTGACACCCTAAAGATATCAAAGGAACGTGTTGGACATATTATTCACGAATATTTGGATATGAGAAAGCTTCGTGCAAAATGGGTGCCGCGTGAGCTCACAATCGATCAAAAACAACAACGAATTGATGATTCTGAGCAGTGTTTGGAGCTGTTATATCGAAATAAAACCGATTTTTTTCGTCGATATATAACAATGGACGAAACATGGCTCCATCACTTCACTCCGGAGTCCAATCGACAGTCAGCTGAGTGGAGTGCACGCGATGAACCGAACCCAAAGCGTGAAAAGACTCAACAATCGGCCGGTAAGGTTATGGCGTCTGTATTTTGGGATTCGCATGGTATAATTTTCATCGACTACCTTGAAAAGGGAAAAACCATCAACAGTGACTATTATGTAGCGTTATTAGAGCGTTTGAAGGACGAAATTTAAAAAAAACGGCCTCATTTGAAGAAGAAAAAAGTTTTGTTTCATCAAGACAATGCACCGTGTCATAAGTCGATGAAAACCATGATGAAATTGAACGAATTGGGCTTCGAATTGCTCCCTCATCCACCGTATTCTCCAGATTTGGCTCAGACCTCAAGAGAATGCTCGCTGGTAAAAAATTTAGAAGCAATGAAGACGTAATCGCTGAAACTGAGGCCTATTTTGAGGCAAAGGACAAATCGTACTACAAAAATGGTATCGAAAAGTTGGAAGATCGCTATAATCGCTGTATCGCCTCTGATGGCAATTATGTTGAATAATAAAAACGAATTTTGTCAAAAAAATATGTGTTTCTATTAAACGATACGAACTTTTCAGCCGAACTGTAAAAGGTTCGTTTCAGAACCCTCATTAGAACTATAAAAATTACTTCGTAATTTTTATTTTTTTTTTCTGCGTTAGAATGTACAATGTAACTTATCCGCACTTTAACTTGGGTACATCGTTTCAAGTTCTAGTAGCGAAGAAAAAGAATGCATGCACAATTTGCACATTCGATCAGCTAACTGATATTCGGAAGTGTGAAGGAAGCGTGCCAATTTTATACGTAATCACGAATACCAGTTATGTCTCTGACATTACCCACCCACCTTTTTACAGCTGAATTTTCTCAGAGATGGCTTAAGCGATTTCAACAAGCTTTGGAAGCTACTGATCAAGTTCAAAGATCAAATGGTTTCGACTTCTGGTTCCGGAAATATGATGATGTAAGTGGCATAACCGACAAAACGTGTTGTTTTCATACTGCTCAATTTTGTCAGATATAGCTGAACTGAGTTTGAAGATCAAATGGCTGTGACTCCTGGTTTCGGGGTTATACCATTATATAAGTGGCGTAACCGACAAAACACGCCTTTGCCTTTCTCATATAAAAAGGTTATGTAACTATTTGAAAAATCGACTAGTAAAAAATGTCACATGCCATTCGACCCAGTTCGTCGAGCTAAGCAACTTCTTTGTGTGCATGTATGTGTCGTAGTCATTGACTTCTGAACCAATTCCAACAAGCTTAGGCTCGTTTGAACCCAGTGCACATTGCGGCCATTGCACAGTAGGGAAAATGCACCAAAAACGTAACGATTTTCTTGGGTTCATGATACAGCACTTTTTTGGTGTAAAATAATCACTAAAATCGATTGCATATATTTAGAAGGACCGCACGAAACTCTATCATGTTCATTTTACATCAAGATCACTTTTAGTACTGTATTGTATTCAAACTTAACTAGGGTAACAGATATTTTGGCTCACTTTAGGATTTATTTTATTTTGATGAACTTTGTAGAAATATTCACCAAATGTTGTAATATTTTTGAATAACCCTTCCGCAATAGGTCATTTAATGTAATTAGTTTCAATTTGATGCAAAATGTGTTACTTAACATCGGTTAAATCCAAAAAGTTTGTTTCGTGGGCCAAAATATATGAAGTGGCCAAAATACCTCTGTTACCCTATATAACATAAAATCTAAGTACTTGCAGAAGAGAGAATAGGATGTTTCTGATGTAGAAGAGTCTTTTCATTTCACATGGTTTTGATCACAGCAGCAACATCGTTGTACCGTTTTACCCCATTTCCTTTTGCCTTTCTCATATAGAAAGGTTATGCACTGTGAAAACCGACATTTGCACCGAGGCTCGGAGGGCGATTTTCACAAACTTAGGTTCAAATGAAAAGTCCTATGGTCTCATACGTAATTCGTGAATTTCATCCGGATACAACTTCTGGATTCTGAAATATAGGGTAAAGAGTGTTGAAAATTTTATACCATCAATGAAACGAGCGAAAACCGTAAAAAAATTCTAAATCGACCTCAAAATTGATAGTTTTTATTAGTAGACGGTCAAACAAACCGATTTCGGATATTCATTTAAGCATCGAAAAAAAATATTTTGAAGAATACCACAGTATTATATACATTAGTATGATTGATATGAGAAAGGCATCATTACACCACTAGGTGGATTAAAACGGGTTTTTAATTATTATATTCAGTTGAAATATGATCTACAATCCAAAAGCGGATCCAATACGATCTATCAATATTGATTCATATTACGTACAAAACATTTGTGATCCAATTAAATACAATGGGAGTAAACCTATTAAACCTGTTTTACCCTAATTTATTTCATAAATCGTATCATTAGTTTAATTTTCATTTGCATTCCGAAAGAAGACTGATTGCGGTTGATAAAAATCGATATTAGAAAGATAGACCCGAAAACAAGATTTCAAATGGGTTCAATGACCGCTTGAACCTTGTTGTACCGTTTTACCTCAATTTATTTTAAAAGTCCTATTTCTGATTAAACTTTCTTCCTCATACCGAAATGAGGTTGATTGCGGTTAATTAAAACCGATTGATATTACGAAGAAAGACCTGAAAAAAAGATTACAATTTGGTTCAATGACCGCGCGAATTTTGTTATACCGTTTTACCCCAATTTATTCATAGGTCGTATTTCTAGTTATACTCTTTTTCGCATACCAAAAGGTGACTGATTAAAGTTACCTAATATCGATTGATATTACGAAGAAAGCCCTAAAAATAGAGTACAAATAGGTTCAATGACCGCATGCTTCTTCTTATATCGTTTCACTCCAATTAATTTCAAAAGTCGTATTTCTGGTTAAACATTCTTTCGCATACCGAAAGAAAGCTGATTGCGGTTTTTAAATTGATTGATATTACAAAGAAAGACCTAAAATTAAGATTACAAATAGGTTCAATGACCGCAAGAATTTTGTTATACCGTTTTACCCCAATTTTTCATAAGTCGTTGATCTGGTTAAACTTTCTTTCTTAAACCGAAAGATGGGTGATTGCAGTTAACTAATATCGATTTATATTACGGAGAAAGCCCTATAACTCTAGTACAAATAGGTTCAATGACCGCACGCTTATCGTTACACCGTCTTACCCCAATTTATTTCAAAAGTCGTATTTCTGGTTGAACTTTCTTTCGCATACGGAAAGGAAGCTGATTGCGGTTAGATACAATCGATTGATATTACGGGGAAAGCCTTAAAAAGTAGAATACAAATAGGTTCAATGACCGCACGAATGGTATTGTACCGTTTTACCTCAATTTATTTTTTAACTGAGTCTATTGATAGATATTGATTTACAATCTGGAAGCAGATCCAATTCGAACAATCAATATTGGTCCATATTACGTATAAAACTTCACTGATTCAAGGACACATACTGGGAATGACGGTTCTGGCTCATTTTAACCCGCTTAACAGCAATTTTCAATTTGAACCTATTTGCACTCTGCTTTTTAGATCTTTTTTTTTAGTAATATCAATTGATTTTCATAAACCACAATTAGCCTCCTATCGGAATGCAAAAGATAGTTCACCCAGAGGTACAACTTAAAGAATAAAATGAGGTAAAGAGAGTTGAACGGGCTAGTACTGTCATTTTCATTATTTGTGTTTGGATGACTGAAATTTTCAATTGGACCAATATTGATAGGTCATATTGAATCTACTTCAGGATTGTGAATCTGAATTCAACCTATAATCGGATAAAACGTTGTAGCACGATTCATGCGAATATGAAAACTATTTGTTATTTGTTGTATTTTGCAAAAGGAATACTAACTTTGAAAATATTTGCAAATACTTTTATAAAGTTATTGAGTAAAATCGCGTTTTCAACGTTTTACCCCACCTTGCATTGATTGTGTGGCTGTGACTTCTGGCTCGGGAGATATGGTGGTATAAGTGACGATAAAACACGTGCTTTGTGTTTACTGCGAAAGCGTTGAAAACCAGTACCGTGTGTGATAAAGTGACCGGACGATCAAAACTAGATCGCTATTGTGTAATAGACAATAGTGCTTTTTCCTGTGAGAGGTTTTATGCACAGTATACACTGAAGCAGTGCATTGTTGTGAGCGGACGATCGAAACAGTACCTTTAGCCGGTAATTGCTTGATCGATCAAAACAGGTCCAGCGGTGTATGTGATATCACTGTACGGATTACAAAAGAGTAAGGTTTTGTCGTGAATACGACTTACTTTACTATGGGGTGCCTTTTCAAAATTTAAACTCTGAGCGAGTGATAAGTATTTGATCGTGAATATCTCTTGTTGTATCCAACGAATCAACATAATTTTTGCTACATGCCATCGGAAATATGATCACAATTTTATGATAAAATTTTCAGTAGTGTGACATAATCTCAAATAATTCAAAATTAAACTTTTCTGAAATGTTTGGTATAAACAAGTATCAAAGAGGATAATTCATAAGGCGCGTTTGCCTTTCTCGTATTTTGAAAGCTCATAGCTCAGTGATCTGTGGAAGGATTTATATAATCTAACTACCAATAGAATCGAAATTTTTCAACTTAAATGTGTATAGCAAAAGCATTGAAGTATTTCAATAGTACACTATTGAAAAACCTGTCTCATTTGACCCATGTCAACACCAGCCAATCAGAACGCGTTCTAAGGAAGAGAATAAAATATCTGCTGTACAACGAATCGTTCGAGAAAAATGTTCCGAAAAGTGATGAATATCGTAGTGAGTTCCTCAATTTGGTCCTTCTGAATGCTAGAAACAAATCCCTACAGCATATTGATAGTTTCTTTCAATAAATTATGCAAATCCTAAATGAAATAATCGACATTAAAATTCTGTATGCGGCTATTTTTATAGCCGTTAGGACCGTCCATTAGTGAAAAAGCTACAAACGAAATCACGTAAAAGAAAGCTCCTAACAAAAATTGAATCAGTTTGGATTCTACCGCCACTGCGAGCAGATGTATTTTGTGCCGTTTGCAAAGCTAGTTTCGCTTCCGACAAGAGCGATTACGTCACAGCTGCCAGTCATTTGCATGGATGAAAAAGCAACGGTGGAGAGCATTACAAAAAATCAGCCGTTCTAATGGCTCTAAAAGTTTTCTAAAGAACTATTAAGATTTGATGTTCGCAAATCGAAGGTAAATATCCTCAGTTTAGTGCAAATCTAGAACAGTTTGGTTAGATTTATGCACTTTTCGCTGTGTGAAATTCACAGTAATCGAGATCAAGTGAAGCCTTCTTTATTTTGAGAAAAATGTTCCAGAGTGCATAGAGAACTACGCAATTTGACCCTTATGAATGCTAGAAACGGATTCCTACAACATATTGATAGTTTCTTTCAATAAATTATGCAAACCCGAAATGAAATAATCGACATTAAAATTCTGTATGCGGCTATTTTTATAACCGTTAGGACCGCCCATTAGTGAAAAAGCTACAAACGAAATCACGTAAAAGAAAGCTCCTAACAAAAATTGAATCAGTTTGGATTCTACCGCCAATGCGAGCAGATGTATTTTGTGCCGTTTGCAAACCTAGTTTTGCTTCCGACAAGAGCGATTACGTCACAGCTGCCAGTCTTTTGCATGGATGAAATAGCAACGGTGGAGAGCATTACAAAAAATCATCCGTTCTAATGGCTCTAAAAGTTTTCTGAAGAACTATTAGGATTTGTTGTTCGCAAATCGAAAGGAAGTATCCTCTGTTTAGTGCAAATCTAGAACAGTTTGGTTAGATTTTTGCACTTTTCGCTGTGTGAAGAAATTCACAGTAATCGAGATCAAGTGAAGCCTTCTTTGTTGTTGCTAAAACTGTTCCAGAGTTCGTAGAGAACTACACAATTTGACCCTTCTGAATGCTACAAACGAATCCCTACAGCATATTGATAGTTTCTTTCAATAAATTATCCAAATCCGAAATGAAATAATCGACACTAAAATTCTGTATGCGGCTATTTTTATAGCCGTTAGGACCGCCCATTAGTGAAAAAGCTACAAACGAAATCACGTAAAAGAAAGCTCCTAACAAAAATTGAATCAGTTTGGATTCTATGGCCACTGCGAGCAGATGTGTTTTGTGTCGTCTTCACAGCTAGTTTCGCTTCCGACAAGAGCGATTACGTCACAGCTGCCAGTCATTTGCATGGATGAAATAGCAACGGTGGAGAGCATTACAAAAAATCATCCGTTCTAATGGCTCTAAAAGTTTTCTGAAGAACTATTAGGATTTGTTGTTCGCAAATCGAAAGGAAATATCCTCAGTTTAGTGCAAATCTAGAACAGTTTGGTTAGATTTTTGCACTTTTCGCTGTGTGAAGAAATTCACAGTAATCGAGATCAAGTGAAGCCTTCTTTGTTGTTGCTAAAACTGTTCCAGAGTTCGTAGAGAACTACACAATTTGACCCTTCTGAATGCTACAAACGAATCCCTACAGCATATTGATAGTTTCTTTCAATAAATTATCCAAATCCGAAATGAAATAATCGACACTAAAATTCTGTATGCGGCTATTTTTATAGCCGTTAGGACCGCCCATTAGTGAAAAAGCTACAAACGAAATCACGTAAAAGAAAGCTCCTAACAAAAATTGAATCAGTTTGGATTCTATGGCCACTGCGAGCAGATGTGTTTTGTGTCGTCTTCACAGCTAGTTTCGCTTCCGACAAGAGCGATTACGTCACAGCTGCCAGTCATTTGCATGGATGAAATAGCAACGGTGGAGAGCATTACAAAAAATCATCCGTTCTAATGGCTCTAAAAGTTTTCTGAAGAACTATTAGGATTTGTTGTTCGCAAATCGAAAGGAAATATCCTCAGTTTAGTGCAAATCTAGAACAGTTTGGTTAGATTTTTGAACTTTTCGCTGTGTGAAGAAATTCACAGTAATCGAGATCAAGTGAAGCCTTCTTTGTTGTTGCTAAAACTGTTCCAGAGTTCGTAGAGAACTACGCAATTTGACCCTTATGAATGCTAGAAACGGATTCCTACAACATATTGATAGTTTCTTTCAATAAATTATGCAAACCCGAAATGAAATAATCGACATTAAAATTCTGTATGCGGCTATTTTTATAACCGTTAGGACCGCCCATTAGTGAAAAAGCTACAAACGAAATCACGTAAAAGAAAGCTCCTAACAAAAATTGAATCAGTTTGGATTCTACCGCCAATGCGAGCAGATGTATTTCGTGCCGTTTGCAAACCTAGTTTTGCTTCCGACAAGAGCGATTACGTCACAGCTGCCAGTCTTTTGCATGGATGAAATAGCAACGGTGGAGAGCATTACAAAAAATCATCCGTTCTAATGGCTCTAAAAGTTTTCTGAAGAACTATTAGGATTTGTTGTTCGCAAATCGAAAGGAAATATCCTCAGTTTAGTGCAAATCTAGAACAGTTTGGTTAGATTTTTGCACTTTTCGCTGTGTGAAGAAATTCACAGTAATCGAGATCAAGTGAAGCCTTCTTTGTTGTTGCTAAAACTGTTCCAGAGTTCGTAGAGAACTACACAATTTGACCCTTCTGAATGCTACAAACGAATCCCTACAGCATATTGATAGTTTCTTTCAATAAATTATCCAAATCCGAAATGAAATAATCGACACTAAAATTCTGTATGCGGCTATTTTTATAGCCGTTAGGACCGCCCATTAGTGAAAAAGCTACAAACGAAATCACGTAAAAGAAAGCTCCTAACAAAAATTGAATCAGTTTGGATTCTATGGCCACTGCGAGCAGATGTGTTTTGTGTCGTCTTCACAGCTAGTTTCGCTTCCGACAAGAGCGATTACGTCACAGCTGCCAGTCATTTGCATGGATGAAATAGCAACGGTGGAGAGCATTACAAAAAATCATCCGTTCTAATGGCTCTTAAAGTTTTCTGAAGAACTATTAGGATTTGTTGTTCGCAAATCGAAAGGAAATATCCTCAGTTTAGTGCAAATCTAGAACAGTTTGGTTAGATTTTTCGCTGTGTGAAATTCACAGTAATCGAGATCAAGTGAAGCCTTCTTTGTTTTTGCGAAAAATGTGGAAAGGGGGAATGGTTGCATAATTCATACAATTGATCAACTAATTGATATTCGGAAGTGTTAAGGAACATGTCAGTTGTTTTCGTATTCACGACATCCAGTTATGTCTCTGACATTACCCACCCGCCTTTTTTGCACACCATCGAAGCGGCGATACGCCGATCAACGAGGGCTGGGCCTTGGTGGCCCCCGTTGGATTTAAGTTAAGTATCATTGTTTAGTTTTTATTCCTTCCTGCATTCGACTGTTCTATTTCTCCCCGATTCATTTATTTCTGCGCGGAGGTAGCTCCGCAAAGTGTCTAATTTAAATCCTGACCCCCCCGTTTCCGATGATCAAATGGAGACTTCCCTTGACATAAAGAGCTATCCGGATTGGCTCGCACTACCGGCCGGCATTACGCGGTCTATTTCCGGACCAAATCGAAAGAAAAAAATTAAATATTTTAAAAATATCGCGGGACCTGACATCGCGATATAATACCATCAAAAGTATTGATAGAATACGGCCAGACAAGCTCAGGGTCTTGTTTACCAGCTCAAAACAGGCTAATGAGCTTGTTCAAAAGGATCCTTTTACACTGGAGTACCGCGTCTACGTGCTCGCGAAGTCGAAATCGATCGCAGGGGATGGAACAAAGTCTTATCCCCAATCAGATTCGTATCGTGTGGCCTTTGCCGGATCGGCTTTGCCCAACTTTATCCTCTTGGACCGGGTTCGTCTGCCTGTTCGTCTTTTTGATCCTCGAGTAATGAATTGTACTAATTGCAAACAATTGGGGCATACGGCTACCCATTGCAGCAATAAGCAACGTTGTGCTAGATCTGGGGAGGCTCATGCAGATCGCTCTTGCGGTAAGGATGCTGAAAAGTGTCTTCACTGCAAGGAGGGTCCGCATGACATAATGGCATGTCCTGCGTGCAAACTGCGAGGTGATCGAATGAAGCGTTCCCTAAAGGAGCACTCCAAGCGTTCCTTCGCCGAGATGCTTAAAAGTGCCACCCCTCCTAAACAGACAACGAACCCATATGCCTGCTTGTCAACTAACGAGAGCGATTCTGACGACCCTTTGGAAAGTCCATCTTCGGCGGTCCCTCATAGCTGTAGAAAAAGAATAAATAAATCCTCTTATAAGCTCCCTAGTAAGGGTTCGAAGGTGTCTTCCGAAGGGCTTCGAAAAGTTACAGCTAACGGGAATCGGGACACACCACCGAAGCAAAAAGCTCCTGGTCTCGGAGAATGGAATTCCCACGACTTCCCGGGACTACAAAATCCCTAAGCCTCCCAGAAAATCTACCAGAGAAACAACTAGGTGCTGGACTTATCAAATTCTCTGATGTTGTGGACTGGATTTTTACAGCTTTCAATATTTCAGACCCTCTTAGAAGCATTTTAAATGTTTTCATGCCAACAGTAAAAACATATTTGAAGCAGTTGACTGCAAATTTACCCCTTCTCTCAGCGATTGTATCTTTCGATGGCTAAATCATCCACCGATGTCACGGATCTAATCACTGTTTTACAGTGGAATTGCAGAAGTATAAAAAATAAAAAAATAGATTCTTTTAAATTTCTAGTAAATAATCTGAAATGTGACGCATCTGCATTGTGCGAAACTTGGTTAACTTCTGACATATCCTTAAACTTCCACGATGTAAACATTATTCGCCTGGATCGAGATGATCCCTACAGAGGAGTACTTTTGGGGGTCAAAAAGTGCTATTCTTTTTATCGAATTAACCTCCCCTCGATACAAGGTATTGAAGTTGTAGCATGTCTTGTTACAATCAACGGTAAAGACCTTTGTATTGCTTCCATCTACATTCCTCCTAGAGTCTTGGTTGGGCATCGGCGGCTCAGTGATATATTCCCGCACCGACGTTGATTTTAGGAGACTTTAACTCACACGGTACGGGATGGGGCTGTCTTCACGACGATAGCAGATCAGCTATGATCCATGATATTTGCGACAACTTCAATATGACAATCTTGAATACGGGAGAAATGACACGGATTCTTGCACCACCTGCAAGACCAAGTGCGCTGGATGTCCCTTTGCTCGACATCGCTACTATTGGATTGCACGTGAGAGGTAATTCCTGATCCCCACGATAGCGATCATTTACCGATCGTAATGTCAATCACCAGCAGCTCAGAACCATCGAAGACAATCAATGTTTCGTATGACCTCACACGAAATATTGATTGGAATAGCTATGCGACCTCGATATCTGAGAAACTTGAAAGAACTCAACAACTTCCTCCGGATGAAGAGTACACGTTTTTGGCTGGCTTGATTCTCGATACTGTCATTCAAGCTCCCAACCCGTGGTGGGACAAAGAGTGCACAAATTTAAACGCGGAGAGCGCCTCCGCGTATAAAATATTCAGAAACAATGGAACACCTGATAATTACCGGCTTTACGCGGCGTTAGACGTTAAAACTAAGAACTTGATTACAGCCAAGAAACGCGGTTACTGGCGTCGGTTTATAGACGGCTTAACGAAAGAAACATCTATGAGCACTCTTTGGAACACAGCCCGACGAATGCACAATCATAACACCACGAATGAAAGCGAGAAATATTCCAACCGCTGGATATTTGATTTCGCTAAAAAAGTATGCCCAGACTCTGTTCCGAAACCTGTTGTTCACCCGCGCCGCGACACCAAATACAAACGAAACACCGTTTTCGATGGTAGAGCTCTCACTTGCACTTTTGTCATGTAAAAATAAAGCCCCTGGGATTAGACAGAATAAAATTCAACTTGTTGATAAATCTGCCAGACCCCGCCAAAAGGCGCTTGCTGAATTTTTTCAACATGTTCCTCACGGGTAATTTTGTCCCACACGACTGGAGACAAGTAAGAGTTATCGCATTTCAAAAACCAGGGAAACCAGCCTCCGATCACAATTCGTATCGGCCGATTGCTATGCTTTCCTGTATCCGCAAGTTGTTCGAAAAAATGATTTTTTTCCGTCTAGACAACTCTAGACAACTGGGTCGAAACTAATGGCTTACTTTCAGATACACAATTTGGTTTCCGCAGGGGCAAAGGAACGAACGATTGTCTTGCGTTGCTCGCAACCGAAATTCAAATGGCATTTGTTCGTAAAGAACAAATGGCGTCAGTTTTCCTAAACATTAAGGGGGCTTTTGATTCAGTTTGTATAAATATCCTATCTGAGAAGCAGAATGGTCTTTCACCAATTTTGAATAACTTTTTGTATAATCTATTGTCCGAGAAATACATGTATTTCGCGCATGGTGAATTGTCGACAATACGATTCAGCTACATGGGTCTTCCTCAGGGCTCATGCTTAAGCCCCCTTTTATACAATTTTTACGTAAGTAATATCGATGAATCTATCAACACATCTTGCAAGCTAAGACAACTTGCCGACGACAGCGTTGTGTCTATTATAGGACCCAAAGCTGCCGATCTCCAAGGACCATTACAAGATACTCTCGACAACTTGTCATCATGGGGTCTTCAGATGGGTATCGAGTTCTCTACGGAGAAAACTGAGCTGGTTGTATTTTCGAGGAAGCGAGAACCAGCACAATTACAGCTTCAACTAAAGGGTGAAACCATAGCTCAGGTCTTCACATTTAAATATCTCGGGGTCGACTCCAAAGGCACCTGGTGATGTCACATTAGGTATCTGAAACAAAAATGCCAGCAGAGAATCAACTTCCTTCGTACAATAACCGGATCATGGTGGGGTGCCCACCCAGGAGATCTAATCAGGTTGTATCAAGCAACGCTATTGTCCGTGATGGAATACGGATGCATTTGCTTCCGATCCGTGGCGAACACTCATTTCATCAAGCTGGAAAGAATTCAGTATCGTTGTTTGCGTATTGCCTTGGGTTGCATGGAATCGACTCATACGATGAGCCTCGAAGTGCTGGCGGGCGTTCTTCCATTGAAAAACCGGTTCTGGGATCTCTCATATCGTTTGCTCATTCGATGCATTTGATGCGATACATTTTGAATCCTCTGGTGATTGAAAACTTCGAAAGGTTAGTTGAGCTTCACTCTCAAACGCGTTTTATGTCCTTGTATTTTGATTACGTGGCTCAGAATATTAATCCTTCTTCGTTTGTTTCCAACCATGCTCATTTCTGGGATACTTTTGATTCTGCTGTGTTTTTCGACACATCCATGAAGGAAGAGATTTGTGGAATTCCGGATCACGTACGCCCTCAAGTGGCTCTTTAGTAACAAATTTAGAACAGTCAACTGTAAGAATATGTTTTACACTGATGGATCAAACATCTACAGGTCCACAGGCTTCGGTATCTTCAATCAGAACATCACCGATTCGTACAAACTCAGTGATCCGGCTTCAGTTTACGTCGCAGAATTAGCTGCTATTCAGTACACCCTCGAGATCATTGAAACCTTGCCCAAAGACCATTACTTCATTGTCACTGACAGTTTAAGCTCAATAGAAGCTCTCCGGGAAATGAAGCCAGGAAAGTATCCCCCATATTTCCTGGGGAAAATACGGGGACACTTGAGAACTTTATCTGAACGGTTTTATTCAATATATCGCGTTATGTCACGGCTCATGTCAAATCACTATACATTTAACGCACATCTCCGGCGTATCGAGATCGTGGAGAACGGGCTCTGCACCTGTGGCGACGGTTATCAGGACATCGAGCATATCGTGTGGTCGTGCGTAGTGTATCGCGACGCCAGGTCGAAGCTACTGGAATCCCTCAGGGCCCGAGGTAGACCGCCTCAGGTTCCGGATCGGGATAGTTCATATATGCTTCTCATATATCATTACTTCAAGCACATTAATATACAATAATATATAATCTGTCAGAAAGTATAATCTCCACGTACAGGTTCGACACTAACATCCGCCCGATTCCCTCGATCCCATTTTCCTGTCCACCATCTTCATTGGAACTAACACGATCTTTTTTTGCCTTTCTCATATAGAAAGGTTATGCAATCACTTGAAAAACCGACTAGTGAAAATTACCATGTCATATACCATTCGACTCAGTTCATCGAGCTGAGCAATGTCTGTGTGTGTGTGTGTATGTGTCAAATAATCTCACTAGGTTTTCTCGGAGACGGCTGAACCGATTTTGACAAACTTGGATTCAAATGAAAGGTCTCGGTCGCATACGGAGTTCCTGAATTTCATCCGGATCCGACTTATATTATATTATAGGGTAAAGTGTGTTCAATATTGTACACCGTCACATA
This sequence comes from Malaya genurostris, assembly GCF_030247185.1. Lineage (NCBI taxonomy): Eukaryota > Metazoa > Arthropoda > Insecta > Diptera > Culicidae > Malaya > Malaya genurostris. The sequence continues at coordinate 174,932,063 of NC_080571.1, forward strand.
AACCGGCGAAACAAAAAACGTAAAAAAATTTCTAAACTGGTCTCAAAACCACACAAATCGAAAGTCATTATCAGTAGGCAACTAAACAAACCGATTCCGGCTATCCTGGTTCCCGGTATCCGGTTCCGGAAGTACCGGAAATAGTGGTCATATATACCAAAATAGATCTCACTCACTTTTCTCAGCGATGGTTTGACCAATTTCCACAAACTTAGTGATAGACACAGTGAGAGCGTGCAGGTTTTAACGACCTTTTCTACTTCTGGAAGGCCCTAAACTTCTCAAATCGCTATCAGCATAGGAATTTACTCGGTTAAAGGTATTCGGTTCTCTGGACTTAAAAACCGGAAATCACATCAATAAGACCACTCGCGCATGGATAATACTAAACGCACCACCTTTACTAACTTAACGAATATATTTTAACTTCTACGAAATTCATCATGCAATTTATTGCTTTCAAGAGCTTTAAATTTCCTTGGGAAAGGTACAATATTAAGAGAGGGAATTTTGGTTGCGTTGCCCTTTTATATCCCTTTGCATGTCGATTCGGGTTGCCACATTGATACATTATCGATGAAACCAGGGATCCCTTCTGAAATACGATGCATGATCATTCACGAACAGATGGCGCCTTTTCGTATCCACGAACATACTGCCCCCTTCAGAAATAACATTTCTGAAAATCTTCGACGAAGCAAGTATGTCATCCCTCGGTTTGATGTCGATGACGTCTCCATGTTTGTTTACATCGCCATTTCACTTTAATCGGCTGCTGGCCGATATTGAATTCTGGATTGAGAAGAGAAGACCCGGTAGCGGAATTTTAAAAAAATAGAGGATTGGACAGGTCCTTACCTTGTCCATTCCCACGAGTGCCTTGTATTTTCAATCGTTGTTTAATCCTTAATGGCACACAAATGGGAATGATACGCGCAGATTGGTTATTGTGATGACTGCTGTTGAGTTGCGGGTTCGTCCACAGGAGTAATGGGAAGGATGCAAATTTTAGAGACAGGACGAGTGAAGCGGCCAGTAGGTGTTTGCACCGTAACCACTCTTGTTAAACCGTCCGAGCCAGGGTGGAGCTCGATGACACGGGCGGTAATCCATTTCGTTGGTGGAGTAACTTCGTCTCGAAGTACTACCAGCTGATTTAACTTTATTTCAACAGGCGGGTTGCACCACTTTGTGCGACGTTGTAGCGAAGATAAATATTCGGTATTCCATCTGTTCCAAATGTCTTGGAAAAACTTCTGTGTTTGTTGCCATTTGCGTAAACGATTGAGTGGAATCGAAGTGAAGTCCGCATCCGGTAATGAATGTAGTGCCGATCCAGTTAAAAAGTGACCTGGTGTTAGCGGTTCATAATCTGTTGGGTCGTCGCTCAATGGTACTAATGGCCTTGAGTTCAGACAACATTCGATTTGTGTTAACAGGGTTTCCATATCATCCAAATGAAGGTGTTGCGATCTAAGCACCTTTAGAAAGTGTTTTTGTGCGGAATAGATTGCTGCTTCCCACAATCCCCCAAAGTGAGATGCTTTAGGTGGATTAAAATGCCATCGTGTACCTATCGACGCGCATTCTTGAGCGATGGATTGCTGATATTCCTTTGTGCGGATCAGCTTGCGGAGTTCGTTGGCGGCACCTACAAAGTTACGACCGTTGTCGCTGTATAGATCTGAGCAGAGCCCTCGACGAGAGACGAAGCGACGAAGCGCTTGAATGAATTTGGCTGTCGTGAGATCCGCGACCAGTTCAAGATGCACTGCCTTAGTACAAAAACAAACGAAGACAGCTATGTAAGCATTTGTAGGTGATGCTCTGCGATGCTGCGGCTTGATCAGTACCGGTCCCCAGTAATCCACACCAGTTACGGAAAACGGTCTTGCTTTAGTAACTCGTGATGCTGGAAGTTCTGCCATGAATTGCTCAACTAATTTTGGCCGAGCACGAAAACAAATTACACAGTGCTGAATAATTCTTTTTGCGAGACCTCTGCCCCCGGTTATCCAAAACCGTAGACGCAGAAGGGTTAATAGCAATTGGGGAGCTGCATGAAGGTGCTTTTTATGGTAGTATTGAATCAACAATGTCGAAAAGCGATGTTTGGCAGAAAGTAATATTTGGTGTTTACAGTCAAATGGTTGTTGCGAATGTTGAAGTCGACCTCCAATTCGGATCAAATTATCAGAATCCAGCATAGGATGAAACCATTTCAAGCGGGATTTTGACGAAACGGGTTGTGACTGTAAAAGTAGTTTATATTCATCGCTGAAAACTTGTTTTTGAATTAGCTTGATGATGTTGACTTCGGCATGTTGTATTTCCTCAGCGTTTATTACAAGTGTTTTAGGTCGATTGCAGTTTTTTAAACGACTGTTTGTCAGAAAACGCCGGCAGTAAGCAGTTACTCGCAGCATTCGTTGGTAACATGAAAATTTATCAACATACTGATCGATAAATGTTTTTTCAGCAGATATCGCGACAATCATGACCGCTGGTTTACGAGTCTCTGGAATAATATCTGTGGTTGACCAAAATTTTGAGGATTCCGACGGCCACAAATTCTTGTCGAATTGTAACCATGGCGGACCGTACCACCAAAGCGAATCATTAAGAAGAGTTTTGGCCAAAGTTCCTCGAGAAATGCTATCAGCTGGATTTTGCTGTCCAGCTACGTGGCTCCAGGTACAATGCTCAGTGATGGATTGAATTTTAGAGACACGGTTGGCCACAAATGTTGTCCAAGTAGATGGTGGAGACTTAAGCCAGCTTAATACTGTAGTTGAGTCAACCCAAAAGTACGTGTGAGCATTTAGTTGTAGAGATCGTGATACCTTTTCGTACAATTCCGCAGCAAGAAGTGCAGCACATAATTCTAACCGCGGAATGCTTTGCTTCTTAAGCGGTGAAACCTTTGATTTTGCTGTTAATAGTGCTAATTTTACAGCACCATTTGAATCAGTGGATCGAACATAAACGCACGCGCCGTATGCGTGCTCTGAGGCATCAGAGAAAATGTGCAGTTGTATTGTTTTTGGGTTTCGTAGAAATGTGCATCGATCTATACGAAGTTCGTTCAGAAGAGGTAATTGAGAATAATAGGCATACCAACGATCCTTAATTGAGGCTGGAAGTTCGTGGTCCCAACTCCACATCTTTCCATGCTCGTCCTTTAACGTCCATAATGTTTGCATGAATAGTTTAGCTGTGGTCACTACTGGACCTACTAAGCCTAGGGGATCAAAGAGTTGGGCGATGTGGGATAGCGCTATTCTTTTGGTGAGTGTAGATTTCATTTCAGTGATTTTGATCTTGTACCTAAGCATGTCCGATGACGGTTCCCAATATAATCCAAGGGCCTTTACAACCGGATCGCAATTGAATTCTACTGAGGTTTGCAATGCTCGTTTGTCCAATGGGACATCATTCAAAACCTTCTCTTCGTTTGATGCCCATTTACGCAGCTCGAAGCCGCCCCTTGCAAGCAGAATATCCAGTTGCTGACGTAGAGCAATTGTTTCAGGTATTGAATTTGCTCCAGAAATCAAATCATCCACATAAAAATCATTAATTAGCACCTGGGCAGCCAACGGGAAATTAGTACCTTCATCCTTTGCCAATTGTAGCAGGGTTCTTGTGGAGAGAAAAGGTGCACTGGCCGTACCATATGTAACTGTTTTTAATTCATAGGTTGTAAGTGGGACGTCCGGTGTTGATCTCCAGAAGATTCGTTGTAATGGTGTATCTCGCTCGTCTACGAGAATTTGGCGATACATTTGACGAATATCAGCGATAATCATTATCTGATGTTTTCTGGATCGCATAATGATTGATCTCAAATCTTGTTGCACAGTTGGACCGATCATTTGTGCTTCATTCAAGGACGGACTCTTGTTGTTTCTGCATGAAGCATCAAATACTACACGAACTTTAGTTGTAGAGCTATCCTCTCGAACGACAGCGTGATGTGGAAGATAATAACACCGAGGGGGTGGATTGTCGCTCTCGTACACTTGTTGCATGTGTCCTAAAGTCAAATATTCTTCCAAGAAATTGTTATATTGCTGCTGAAACTCTATATTTCGTTTCAAACGATTTTCGAGTAAATGAAATCGACGGAGTGCAATTTTTCGATTGTCTTGTACATTAGTGATGACATCTTTCTTAAGTGGTAGGCGTACAACGTATCGTCCTTCAGCTGTTCGAGATACGTTGCTACAGAAATGCTCTTCACACGCAGCTTCCTCTATGGAAAGACCAGGAGATAATCTATCCTCTTCCAGAGTCCAAAACCTTTCCATGAACTGATGTATATCTGTAATAGTAGCTACATGAACCTTTACTGGATTGATTGATCGTGCTGTGCTGGATTTTCCGGTTACTACCCAGCCGAGCTCTGAATTTATGAGAGTGGGAAGATTATCGCCAAGATGAATAGTTCCCGCGATTTTGAAGAGGTCGAAGAAAATTTCTGCTCCAAGAATCAAATCGATGTAGCTACTCTTGTAGAATGACTGGTCCGCTAACTGAATTCCCGATGGAATATCCCATGATGAAATATCTACCGATTCAGAAGGTATATCCAATGTAAGTTTTGGTAAGATCAAAAATTCAATAGTAGAGGAATAATTGCTAATTCTAGAGCAAATAGTGGAACATAATTTATGCTTTGCTTGCGTCTTAGATTGACCTATTCCTGTGATAGGTACGTAAACTTTCGTACGTTTAACTGTTAACAATTGTGCGAACGATTCCGTTATAAAACAGCATTCGCTACCGGAGTCTAGTAATGCTCGGCCAACGTGCTGTGTGCCATTACTATCAACTACAGTTACCATGGCAGTGGCAAGATATACGCGTGTGCGTCCAATTCCTGTGGACGCGTATCCATGTGTTTCAGGGATTGATGTTGTTAAAGTCATTGTGGGCTGTACAGTGTTCGATGGTGGCTGGGTTGTCTTCGAAATCGATGTTTCAGATGATCTGGAACTGCCAGCAGTTTCTATGCTAGTGATGCAGAGTTGCGTATGGTGACGACCCTTGCATTTTCGACATGCGCTACTGGACGAGCAATCTTTGCTGACATGTCCCTTTCGTAGACAATTTCTACACAATTGATGACGACGAACTTCTCTCTCTTTTTCTTCAATAGTCATTTTTGAAAAGGTTGCGCATTGATACACCGGGTGGTGATCGGAGCACACAAAACATTTTCGATAATTGATTTGAGTTGCCCCATGGCTGGCAAATTGACGTGGAGACTGCTTCTTGGGTAACGACGGTGGTAAAACATCTGAACCCCTTCCTTGAATAGTTTGTAGTACTGTGACTCTTCTTTGAATAAACGATGTTAGGCTTTGAAACGAGATTGATTCCTGAGTTGTCGAATATTCTTCCCAATCGCGCCTAGTCGTTGAATCAAGGCGGATGCTCAGCATGCGAATTAAAAGAAGATCCCAGTACTCCGTTTTTTCTCCCAACTGCTGCAGAACTCGTACGTTGGCTTCAAATCGTTCAACTAGTGAGTGCAGCTCTGTAGCAGATTCACGTTTGATTGAAGGAAACTCAAACAGTGCATCGATATAAGATTGTTTTAAACGTGCCGTGTCCTGAAAGTGCTCCACCAACAGAGCCCATGCGACGGGGTAATTAGTGGCACTTATTGCAATGGTTTGAATTAATTTTAGTGCATCTCCGGACAGAGAGGAACGCAAATAATAAAATTTTTGGATATTTGATAGTTCATGCGATGAATGGACTAAAGAAACGTACAGATCATGGAAATTGAGCCAGTGCTCAAGATTTCCGTTGAATACTGGTAACTTTACATCAGGTAAGCGAACGTGTGAGTTCGACGGAGGGAAATATGTATCTGATTGATTACTAGACGATGCACTAGGTGTGGCTGGTACTTTATTTACCGAGAGCAAGAAACCCTTCACTCGGTAATAATGAGTTTCAATTTCCGCGCGCTGTTTCAATTGATTCTCAACTGCTGTCTCATCGAGTGTTTCTAACTCACTTTGTATCTTGTTGAAGTCGGTCCATAAGGTGACTAAGTTCTCCAGACGAACTGGAACTTCCGGTGTGTGAATTTCCTCATCGTAATCATCAACAAACGATTTAATGAGGTTGAACGATGTAAGCAGGCTGCGCAAACGTAGTTTGAGTGATTTGGTACGACGTTCGTTTGCCATGATGATCGTAACTGTAATGCAAAGACCGCGTAGCTCAAAAGAGAAAGTGTACAGGTTATGGACTGGTAATTACCTATTTTAGGCAATTAAATGCCTTGAATAAATCTAAAGTTCCGTGAGTAGCGTCCGAAACACCCGTCGAGAGTTTAACGTAGGCTGACTTATAAATTGAAGCCTGGCAGCCGATCCGGATAAGATCCGGGCTATGGAGCACGTGTTGAACCTTCCAAAAGGCAATGGCGGCCGATTCTTTCGGTATACGTTGGTGTCCGGACTGACGGAGATCGACGTCATCCGGTTCGAAGGACCATATGATAGACACAGTGAGAGCGTGCAGGTTTTAACGACACGACCTTTTCTACTTCTGGAAGGCCCTAAACTTCTCAAATCGCTATCAGCATAGGAATTTACTCGGTTAAAGGTATTCGGTTCTCTGGACTTAAAAACCGGAAATCACATCAATGAGACCACTCGCGCATGGATAATACTAAACGCACCACCTTTACTAACTTAACGAATATATTTTAACTTCTACGAAATTCATCATGCAATTTATTGCTTTCAAGAGCTTTAAATTTCCTTGGGAAAGGTACAATATTAAGAGAGGGAATTTTGGTTGCGTTGCCCTTTTATATCCCTTTGCATGTCGATTCGGGTTGCCACATTGATACATTATCGATGAAACCAGGGACCCCTTCTGAAATACGATGCATGATCATTCACGAACAGATGGCGCCTTTTCGTATCCACGAACACTTAGATTTAAATGAAAGGTCTCGTGGTCCCATACGAAATTCCTGAATTTCATCCGGATCCGACTTCCGGTTCCGGAATTATAGGGTAAAGTGTGTTCAATATTGTACACCGTCACTTAAACCGGCGAAACAAAAAACGTAAAGAATTTCTAAACTGGTCTCGAAACCACACAATTCGGAAGTCATTATCAGTAGGCAACTAAACAAACCGATTCCGGCTATCCTGGTTCCCGGTATCCGGTTCCGGAAGTACCGGAAATAGTTGTCATATATACCAAAATAGATCTCACTCACTTTTCTCAGCGATGGTTTGACCAATTTCCACAAACTTAGATTTAAATGAAAGGTCTCGTGGTCCCATACGAAGTTCCTGAATTTCATCCAGATCCGACTTCCGGTTCCGGAATTATAGGGTAAAGTGTGTTCAATATTGTACACCGTCACTTAAACCGGCGAAACAAAAAACGTAAAAAATTTCTAAACTGGTCTCGAAACCACACAATTCGGAAGTCATTATCAGTAGGCAACTAAGCAAACCGATTCCGGCTATCCTGGTTTCCGGTATCCGGTTCCGGAAGTACCGGAAGTAGTTGTCATATATACCAAAATAGATCTTTTCTCAGCGATGGTTTGACCAATTTCCACAAACTTAGATTTAAATGAAAGGTCTCGTGGTCCCATACGGAATTCCTGAATTTCATCCGGATCCGACTTCTGGTTCCGGAATTATAGGGTAAAGTGTGTTCAATATTGTACACCGTCACTTAAAATATTTTCGGATACAACAAACATTTAAATCGTAATTTAGAGTGCGTTCTAGAAGAGTTTATGTGTCATGTTAGTTGGTGGTCGGTTCTTTGGTTTGTGGAAATGTGGATGACTCACGCAATCAAAGCATTGTTTTATTCTGTATGTTATACTAGTTAATGCACAAACAATCTCTTGGTTTGTTTCAAAAATCGAAGAGATAAATTTTGAATGGAATACCACAATATTATATGTACATGAGAAAGGCATCATTACACCACTAGGTGGATTAAAACAGGTTTTTTGTCATGGCATAGCGGTGTTTCCCGCGGACCCACACGGACCGAAGAATGCGGCCAACATAGAAAATTACCAACGCCATCTGGAATCATCTCATCCTAAATTCAATTCACCGGCTACAAGCGATCGCCAGCTAAAAGCTTGATTCTCGAGAATCCGCGACCCCGAAACTACATTACATAATCATACTATTCTAATTTTAAGTTAGACGAAAATTAGGATTAGTAAATACCCTTGGCATCTCAGATCTCAGGCAGTGTGCCTTAATTTTATATTTCATTATTGAATAAAGAAATATATATATATATATATATATATATATATATATATATATATATATATATATATATATATATATATATATATATATATATATATATATATATATATATATATAAATATATATATATATATATATATATATATATATATATATATATATATATATATATATATATATCTATATATATATATATATATATATATATATATATATATATATATATATATATATATATATATATATATATATATATATATATATATATATATATATAATATATATATATATATATATATATATATATATATATATATATATATATATATATATGCAATGTGGTAAAACGTTGAAAACGCGATTTTTCTCAATAACTTTATAAACATATTTGCAAATATTTTCAAAGTTAGTATTCCTTTTGCAAAAATACACAAATAAAAAGGCGCGTTTGCCTCGTATTTTGAAAGCTCATAGCTCAGTGATCTGTGGAAGGATTTATACAATCTAACTACCAATAGAATCGAAATTTTTCAACTTAAACGTGAATAGCAAAAGCATTGAAGTATTTCAATATTACACTATCGAAAAACCTATCTCATTTGACCCATGTCAACACCAGCCAATCAGAACGCGTTCTGAGGAAGAGAACAAAATATCTGCTGCTGTACAACAAATCGTTCGAGAAAAATGTTCCGAAAAGTGGTGAAAATCGTAGTGAGTTCCTCAATTTGGTCTTTATGAATGCTAGAAACGAATCCCTACAGCATATTGATAGTTTCTTTCAATAAATTATGCAAATCCGAAATGAAATAATCGACATTAAAATTCTATATGCGGCTATTTTTATAGCCGGTAGGACCGCCCATTAGCGAAAAAGCTACAAACGAAATCACGTAAAAGAAAGCTCCTAACAAAAATTGGATCAGTTTGGATTCTATCGCCAATGCGAGCAGATGTATTTTGTGCCGTTTGCAAAGCTAGTTTCCCTTCCGACAAGAGCGATTACGTCACAGCTGCCAGTCATTTGCATGGATAAAAAAGCAACGGTGGAGAGCATTACACCAAATCAGCCGTTCTAATGGCTCTAAAAGTTTTCTGAAGAACTATTAGGATTTTTTGTTCGCAAATCGAAAGGAAATATCCTCAGTTTAGTGCAAATCTAGAACAGTTTATTTAGATTTGTGCACTTTTTGCTGTGTGAAATTCACAGTAATCGAGATCAAGTGAAGCCTTCTTTGTTATTGCGAAAAATATGGAAAAAGCTTGCATAATTCATACAATTGATCAACAAATTGATATTCGGAAGTGTTAAGGAACATGTCAGTTGTTTTCGTATTCACGACATCCAGTTATGTCTCTGTCATTACCCACCCGCCTTTTTGCCGAAACATAGGCATCTGGCTGGTCAATTTAGTGAAACTGGCATAGCTTGAGTATGCTTGTTTGGGATATTCGGTATTCCAACACTTGTGATATTGGACTTTTCTTCTACCAATTGTTACAAATTACAAGTGAACTGAAGTCTGATTCTACTTTTTATACCTAAATTTCTCTTCTCCTGTTCTAGCTTATTTTCAAATTTGCATTTTCTTATGGCGGTAGGGAAAGTAGCAATACATAAGGATTAGCTAATCGCGTTGCTACGCGAGGCCATGTTTGTTGACGGAGGGAGAGCGCGGGAGAAGAGTGTGATAATTAGAAGTGAGTAATTTTCGTTTAATTTGTTCTAAAGAACGAGTGAGTGTTTGTCGTGAGTGTACGGGTGTACTTCACCTGAATCGATGAGTCGCTGTCTTACGTAATGTTTGTTATGCTTGGAAAGTAAAATCTTGTTGGCTGCTTTATGTCCGCATTTATTTTATGATGTCAAGAAGGTTGTTTACAAGTGGTGAGTGATACATGCTTTCAAGGGTGCTTGGGAAGGTGTCAGCGTCTGTTTTATTTCGATGAGCGGGTATGGTTCTGCATGATTTTAAGTGTTTCGGTATGGGTGGTTAGAACGAAATGGGTTCACTATTATATGAACTTCCGGCACCGGAACCCGAGAACCGGTATAATCGAAGTCGGTTCGTACGGCCACCAACTAACATGACACACAAACTCTTCTAGTAAGCACATTATAACTCCGGATTCGGAAGTCGGATTTGGATGAAATTCAGGAATTCCGTATGGGACCAAAAGACCTTTCATTTGAATCTAAGTTTGTGGAAATCGGTCAAACCATCGCTGAGAAAAGTGAGTGAGATCCATTTTGGTATATATAACCACTATTTGTGGTACTTCCGGAACCGGATACTGGGAACCAGGATAGCCGGAATCGGTTTGGTTAGTTGAATACTGATAATGACTATAGATTTGAGTAGTTTTGAGATCAGTTTAGACAAATTTTCACGTTTTTTGTTTCGCCGGTTTAAGTGACTGTGTACAATGTTGAACACACTTTACCCTATAATTCCGGAACCGGAAGTCGGATCCGGATGAAATTCAGGAATTCCGTTTGGGACTGGAAGACCTTTCATTTGAATCTAAGTTTGTGGAAATCGGTCAAACCATCGCTGAGAAAAGTGAATGAGATCCATTTTGGTATATATGACCACTATATCTGGTACTTCCGGAACCGGATACCGTGAACCAGGATAGCCGAAATCGGTTTGGTTAGTTGTCTACTGATAATGACTATCGATTTGTGTAGTTTTGAGACCAGTTTAAAAAAATTTTCACGTGTTTTGTTTCGCCGGTTTATGTGACGGTGTACAATATTGAACACACTTTACCCTATAATTCCGGAGCCGGAAGCCGGATCCGGATAAAATTCAGGAATTCCGTATGGAACTGGAAGACCTTTCATTTGAATCTAAGTTTATGGAAATCGATCAAACCATCGCTGAGAAAAGTGAGTGAGATCCATTTTGGTATATATGACCACTATATCTGGTACTTCCGGAACCGGATACCGGGAACCAGGATAGCCGGAATCGGTTTGTTTAGTTGCCTACTAATAATGACTATCGATTTGTGTAGTTTTGAAACCAGTTTAGAAAAATTTTCACGTTTTTTGTTCCGCCGGTTTATGTGACGGTATACAATATTGAACACACTTTACCCTATAATTCCGGAACCGGAAGTCGGATCCGGATGAAATTCAAGAATTTCGTATGGGACCGGAAGACCTTTCATTTGAATCCTAGTTTGTCAAAATCGGTTCAGCCATCTCCGAGAAAACCTAGTGAGATTATTTGACACATGCACACACACACACACACTGACATTGCTCAGCTCGATGAACTGAGTCGAATGGTATGTGACACTTGGCCCTCCGGGCCAATTTTCACTAGTCGATTTTTCAAGTGATTGCATAACCTTTCTATATGAGAAAGGCAAAAAAGATCTAAAAAGTAGAGTGCAAATAGGTTCAAATTGAAAATTTGAATGTGTCCTTGAATCACTGAAGTTTTATACGTAATATGGACCTATATTGATTGTTCGTATTGGATCTGCTTCCAGATTGTAAATCAATATCTATCAATAGACTCAGTTAAAAAATAAATTGTGGTAAAACGGTATAATACGATTCGTGCGGTCATTGAACCTATTTGTATTCTACTTTTTCAAGCTTTCCCCGTAATATCAATCCATTGTATCTAACCGCAATCAGCTTCCATTCCGTATGCGAAAGAAAGTTCAATCAGAAATACGACTTTTGAAATAAATTGGGGTAAGACGGTGTAACAAGAAGCATGCGGTCATTGAGCCTATTTGTACTCGAGTTATAGGGCTTTCTCCGTAATATCAATCGATATTAGTTAACTGCAATCAGCCATCTTTCGGTTTATGAAAGAAAGTTTAACCAGATCAACGACTTATAAAAAATTGGGGTAAAACGGTATAACAAAATTCGGGCGGTCATTGAACCTATTTGTACTCTATTTTTAGGGCTTTCTTCGATTCAATCGATATTAGTTAACTTCAATCAGTCACCTTTTAGTATGCGAAAAAGAGTATAGCTAGAAATACAGCTTATGAATAAATTGGGGTAAAACGGTATAACCAAATTCGCGCGTTCATTGATCCTAATTGTAATCTTATTTTTAGGTCTTTTTTCGTAATATCAATCGGTTTTAATTAACCGCAATCAACCTCCTTTCGGTATGAGGAAGAAAGTTTAATAAGAAATAGGACTTTTAAAATAAACTGGGGTAAAACGGTATAACAAGGTTCGAGGGGTCATGGAACCCATTTGAAATCATAGTTTCGGGTCTTTCTTTATAATATCGATTTTCATCAACCGCAATCCGTCTTCTTTCGTATATATATATATATATATATATATATATATATATATATATATATATATATATATATATATATATATATATATATATATATATATATATATATATATATATATATATATATATATATATATATTTATATATATATATATAAATGCATATATATATATATATATATATATATATATATATATATATATATATATATATATATATATATATATATATATATATATATATATATATATATATATATATATATATATATATATATATATATACACTGAGGTCTTTGTTTATGCGAAGTTGCAGAGTTATGTGGTTTTTTTTATGCGAGTTTTCAGAGTTATGCGGTTTACCCTTCCGCGGTCTTTTTTTATGCGAAGTTTCAGAGTTATGCGGTTTTTTTTATGCGAAGTTTCTGAGTTATGCGGTTTTTTTTATGCGAATTCTCAGAGTTATGCGGTTTTTTTTATGCGGTACGTAAATTCGCATAAAAAAAGACTTCAGTGTATATATATAAATATATATATTTAATAATATATAGGAATTTCCTTTACTGGTATATGTGCTAGCTCTCCTGAGTCAGAAGAGGCACTGCTTTCTTCTGAATCTGATGATACACACGCACTGTCTCTAATCTGATTCTACAAATGATGGATTCGATTATAGTTTGTTTTCTCTTTTGGCATGTGTTGCAAAAGAATATTTCGAGTGCACACGTTCGCTTAGAACTCGTGGGGCTACTGAAATTGTCGAATTTCGCTCAAAACATATCTTACTTCCAGCAGTGGGTCTTGTTATACACTTATATGAAAAAGAAAAACAAACTCACCCTGCCAATCCTGTTGTGCGGGGTTCTTCCAGTCACAGCGTAGGGTGCACGGTGGAGCCCCAACTCTCTAAAGATGCTAGCACTCACTAAAGTTCGTTAGTTCGTGTTTCGCGGATTCACTTTAATTGGATTTACAAATCCTAACTTTTACACTTTACACCGCACGGCTGCAATAATTTTGAATTAAGTCCCAGGAGTTTTAAAAAAGGTTTATTCACATGAACTTAACTTAATCTAGCACTTCGTGAGGCCACGGTCGTTGTTGCAAAGATTCTGAACGCCTGTCTCTGGGTCCGAGGTGGTTTCGATGGAATATTATGCTGACCCGGTTATAATGTTCTGGCATGGATTGAGTTTGCTGTCTTCGATGTTTGCTGCGAGGAATAATGTGCTGATCTGGTGTCTAGGGTGTCACGTAATTATATTTATATATAAATATAAACGTAATTATATTTATATATAAATACAGTTTACACGTTAGTTCTTAACTAAAGTTTTTATCAGTTAGTGACTACTTGCTGCCTGAGCTTGTGGGGAGTGTTATTCTTAACATTTGACTGCTGATCGCATTGTGAATCAAGTTCAGTTGTGTTGTGCCTACGGTTAGTCTGTTTGCCGCCGTCGTGTTGTTGTTTTGATAACAAACAATATCGTTTCACACTGTGCTTTTTATAAAGCCTAACTGAAGGCGTTTTTATTGCATATATTACGAGTATGGAGAAAACCTGTGGACAATGCAGTCAGATTATCACTGGCATTGATTCCGTTGCTTGTCGCGGCTACTGTGGATGCATGTTCCATTTGGCATGCTCGGGTGTTTCTCGCGCTCTGCTGGGGTACTTTACATCGCATCAGAAAATCTATTTTGGATGTGTGATGAATGTGCCAAATTGTTCGAGAACTCGCATCTCCGATCTATCACCAAATCGGCAGACGAAAATTCGTCAGTCGTCAGTGTTCCAATCTGCGAAAAACCAGCAGACAAATTTTGGCTGTATTTGTCTCGTATACGACCGGATGTCACCAACGACGAGATTTCTGCTATGGTGCGAGCCAACCTTGAGCTAAGTCAAGACCCAGTGGTAGTTAAACTGGTTGCCAAAGGTTCTGATATTAGCAACATGACCTTTGTGTCTTTCAAAGTTGGCCTTGACCCTGCATTGCAATCTATCGCTTTGGATCCTTCAACTTGGCCGCAAGGAATATATTTTCGCCAATTTGAGGAAAAATCGACCCAAAAATTTTCAGCCACTGCCGGCAAGTACAATAGTACCTTGTACAGTTCAAGCATTCACTACCTTCCTGATTCAGCACAAATCGGTCTCGTTCGCGCTCTCAGCCAGTTTTATCAAACATCTTATTGTATTATCAGAATGTTAGAGGGCTACGTACGAAGATTGACGATTTGTTTACTGCAGCTTCTAATGTGGAATATGATGTAATTGTGTTAACTGAAACGTGGCTGAATAGTGAAATTAATTCACTTCAATTATTTGGCTCGATGTACACGGTGTATCGTAACGATAGGGATCCAGTAAATGCTGGAAAAAAACGCGGCGGTGGTGTAAATCTGTTCTGAATCATGCTCTTGAACAGCTTTGGGTAAACATTCGCAGCCATAATGCTGACATATGTGTAGGTGTGGTATATATTCCCCCCGATTCTGCCGATAACGTTGAAGTTATTCAAAGTCATATTGACTCCGCACTTGACATCGCTCAATCTATAGATCCTAGCACAGTGCATTTACTGTTTGGGGACTATAACCAACCAGGTCTAGTTTGGATGGAAACTTATTCCGGTTTTGCTATCCCTGATCCATCTGGATCAACCTGGACAAGGCCGAACGTTTCTTTGCTGGATGGAATGTCGCTACTGAACATGGTGCAAAAAAACACTGTTACTAACATGCGCAACCGTACGCTAGACCTGCTTTTCGTAAACGGGGAAAATTCAAGGAACTGCATCACTACTGAAGCAATTGAGCCTTTAGTATCCGTTGACGCAAATCATCCTCCGCTTTCTGTCACTTTGACTTGTCCTCGGCTTGTGCGGTTTGACGATGTGTATGAAGATACGCTGTTCAACTTTTCGAAGACTGACTTTTCCGGACTCAATAATGCACTGTGTGTTATCGATTGGGATTCTCTACTGGATAATGTTGCTGACGTGGATAAGGCTGTAGACAAATTTTCCTGTGTTTTGCGGGACCTTTTCTTAGTACATGTTCCCGCACCCCGCCCTCGCCCAAAGCCACCTTGGGGCAATAGAAACCTACGTGAGCTTAAAAGGTTACGAGCAGCTGCACTTCGGCACTATTCCAATCGACGAAACCCAATAACAAAGAGGGATTTTGCTCAAGCTAGTAACAATTATCGGTCGTACAATCGCTATCTCTACTCGAAGCACGTACAAAAAACTCAATCCAATCTGAAACGAAATCCGAAGAAATTTTGGTATTTTGTTAATGGCAAACTCAAAGAAAACGGACTTCCTTCCAGCATGTTCCTTGAAAATGAAACATCGAACACTCTAAGAGGCACCTGCAACTTATTCGCACAACACTTCTCGAGAGTATTCAATACAGACTCGGCTAATTCAACTCAGGTGGAACGATGCCTTCGAAACGTTCCATATAATGTGATAAATATTGCAAACATTCGATTTACTGATGAGGATATTATGACGGCAATAAGTAAGTTAAAATCCTCATCAGCTGGGCCAGATGGAATTCCGTCTATAGTATTGAAAAGATGTTCGAGAGCATTGTGTGCGCCCCTCAAATTAATTTTCAACCAATCAATGTCGCAGTCACGGTTTCCTGCATGCTGGAAAAAATCGTACATGTTCCCGATCTTCAAAAAAGGAGATAAACAAAATATTGCAAATTACCGAGGTATAACTTCTCTCTGTGCTGGATCAAAGCTGTTGGAGATTTTAGTGGGGAACGTTTTATTCCGTGAAACAAAGACATATATCTCTAATGATCAGCATGGTTTTTATCCAGGCAGATCTACAATCACTAACTTGACACAATTTTGTTCCCTTTGTATAAAGAACATTGAAACTGGATCACAGATAGATACAATATATACCGACCTGAAAGCAGCGTTTGACCGTGTAAATCATACGCTCTTGATTGCGAAACTAGAGCGTCTAGGTGCATCGTCTAGTTTCTCTCAGTGGCTTAAGTCATATCTCGTAGGCCGAATTTTATCAGTGAAGCTAGGAAATGTCAAGTCACAAAACTTCGCTAACGAATCAGGTGTTCCTCAAGGAAGCAATCTCTGACCATTGCTGTTTTCATTATTTTTTAATGACATTTCTTTTGTCATTCCACCAGGATGCAGACTTATGTATGCGGACGATTTGAAACTGTTTTTTGTTGTGCAATCGACAGCTGATTGCATGGAACTTCAGCAGCACCTAAACAATTTTTGTGAATGGTGCAATCTCCACCTCTTAACTATAAGTGTGTCCAAATGCTCTGTGATTTCTTTCACACGTAAGAAAAGCCCGATAGTCTGGAACTACTCTATTTCTGGGGAAACACTTGAAAGAGTAACTGTTTTCAAAGATTTGGGTGTGCTTCTTGATTCTCGGCTCTCCTTCAGACATCACTACTCGCATATAATTGCTCAGGCAAATAGAAACTTAGGTTTCATCATGAGGATCGCCAAAGAGTTTACTGATCCATACTGCCTGCGAGCGTTATATTACGCGTTAGTACGGTCTACCCTTGAAACCACAGTGCACATTTGGTGTCCTTACGCCAGTGTTTGGATCAATAGAATTGAAGCAGTACAATCACGATTCCTGCGATTTGCTCTCAGATCTCTGCCATGGCGTAATCCGTCAGAGCTTCCACCATACATTGAGCGCTGTCGTTTGCTCAACATGGACACACTAGACAAACGACGAAATATACTCAGAGCAGTATTTATAGCGAAGTTGCTGAATGGAGAAATTGATGCTCCTGAAATTCTCTCGCAAATATGTATTAATGTTTCTCCAAGAACGCTAAGAGCGCGGAATTTCTTGCGACTCGACTTACGAAGAACGGAATATGGCCAGAACGAACCGATTAGGGCAATGTGCAATGTTTTCAATAGTGTGTACGACTTTTGTGTATCTAGTGTTGTTTTCAAGAATAGGCTTAAGAGACTCAGATAGAATATAAGTAGAACTTAATTATTTTTTAGCACTGGACAATGTTTGTATTCGTTAGGCTAATGTTTTTGAATTGTAACTATGTAAACAAATATGTAAAATGATAAAAAAGATTATGGGTTTTTACGCGCATTTGATGAATTTCAAAAGGGCTTTTCCCACTCCACCAAAAACTCCATTGAGATCAATCCAGGTCAGATGGAAACAAATAGATAAATAAATAAATAAATAAATTAATAAATATATATATATATATATATATATATATATATATATATATATATATATATATATATATATATATATATATATATATATATATATATATATATATATATATATATATATATATATATATATATATATATATATATATATATATATATATATATATATACTGAAGTCTTTTTTTATGCGAATTTAAGTACCGCATAACTCTGAAAATTCGCTTAAAAAAATCGAATAACTCTGAAACTTCGCATAAAAAACACCGCATAACTCTGAAACTTCGCATAAAAAAGACCGCAGAAGGGTAAACCGCATAACTCTGAAAATTCGCATAAATAAAACCACATAACTCTGAAATTTCGCATAAAAAAAACCGCATAACTCTGAAAATTCGCATAAAAAAAGTCGCGTAAAAAAACCGCATACAAAAGACCGCATAAAAAAAAACCTCAGTGTATATATATTATGCTGACCCGGTTATAATGTTCTGGCATGGATTGAGTTTGCTGTCTTCGATGTTTGCTGCGAGGAATAATGTGCTGATATAAATATATATATATATATATATATATATATATATATATATATATATATATATATATATATATATATATATATATATATATATATATATATATATATATATATATATATATATATATATATATATATATATATATATATATATATATATATATATATATATATACACTGAAGTCTTTTTTATGCGAATTTACGTACCGCATAAAAAAACCGCATAACTCTGAAAATTCGCTTCAAAAAATCGAATAACTCTGAAACTTCGCATAAAAACACCGTTAATTCGCATAAAAAAAGACTTCAGTGTATATATATATATATATATATATATATATATATATATATATATATATATATATATATATATATATATATATATATATATATATATATATATATATATATATATATATATATATATATATATATATATATATATATATATATATATATATATATATATATATATATATATATATATATATATATATATATATATATATATATATATATATATATATATATATATATATATATATTTATCTATTTGTTTCCATCTGACCTGGATTGATCTCAATGGAGTTTTTGGTGGAGTGGGAAAAGCCCTTTTGAAATTCATCAAATGCGCGTAAAAACCCATAATCTTTTTTATCATTTTACATATTTGTTTACATAGTTACAATTCAAAAACATTAGCCTAACGAATACAAACATTGTCCAGTGCTAAAAAATAATTAAGTTCTACTTATATTCTATCTGAGTCTCTTAAGCCTATTCTTGAAAACAACACTAGATACACAAAAGTCGTACACACTATTGAAAACATTGCACATTGCCCTAATCGGTTCGTTCTGGCCATATTCCGTTCTTCGTAAGTCGAGTCGCAAGAAATTCCGCGCTCTTAGCGTTCTTGGAGAAACATTAATACATATTTGCGAGAGAATTTCAGGAGCATCAATTTCTCCATTCAGCAATTTCGCTATAAATACTGCTCTGAGTATATTTCGTCGTTTGTCTAGTGTGTGCATGTTGAGCAAACGACAGCGCTCAATGTATGGTGGAAGCTCTGACGGATTACGCCATGGCAGAGATCTGAGAGCAAATCGCAGGAATCGTGATTGTACTGCTTCAATTCTATTGATCCAAACACTGGCGTAAGGACACCAAATGTGCACTGCGGTTTCAAGGGTAGACCGTACTAACGCGTAATATAACGCTCGCAGGCAGTATGGATCAGTAAACTCTTTGGCGATCCTCATGATGAAACCTAAGTTTCTATTTGCCTGAGCAATTATATGCGAGTAGTGATGTCTGAAGGAGAGCTGAGAATCAAGAAGCACACCCAAATCTTTGAAAACAGTTACTCTTTCAAGTGTTTCCCCAGAAATAGAGTAGTTCCAGACTATCGGGCTTTTCTTACGTGTGAAAGAAATCACAGAGCATTTGGACACACTTATAGTTAAGAGGTTGAGATTGCACCATTCACAAAAATTGTTTATGTGCTGCTGAAGTTCCATGCAATCAGCTGTCGATTGCACAACAAAAAACAGTTTCAAATCGTCCGCATACATAAGTCTGCATCCTGGTGGAATGACAAAAGAAATGTCATTAAAAAATAATGAAAACAGCAATGGTCCGAGATTGCTTCCTTGAGGAACACCTGATTCGTTAGCGAAGTTTTGTGACTTGACATTTCCTAGCTTCACTGATAAAATTCGGCCTACGAGATATGACTTAAGCCACTGAGAGAAACTAGACGATGCACCTAGACGCTCCAGTTTCGCAATCAAGAGCGTATGATTTACACGGTCAAACGCTGCTTTCAAGTCGGTATATATTGTATCTATCTGTGATCCAGTTTCAATGTTCTTTATACAAAGGGAACAAAATTGTGTCAAGTTAGTGATTGTAGATCTGCCTGGATAAAAACCATGCTGATCATTAGAGATATATGTCTTTGTTTCACGGAATAAAACGTTCCCCACTAAAATCTCCAACAGCTTTGATCCAGCACAGAGAGAAGTTATACCTCGGTAATTTGCAATATTTTGTTTATCTCCTTTTTTGAAGATCGGGAACATGTACGATTTTTTCCAGCATGCAGGAAACCGTGACTGCGACATTGATTGGTTGAAAATTAATTTGAGGGGCGCACACAATGCTCTCGAACATCTTTTCAATACTATAGACGGAATTCCATCTGGCCCAGCTGATGAGGATTTTAACTTACTTATTGCCGTCATAATATCCTCATCAGTAAATCGAATGTTTGCAATATTTATCACATTATATGGAACGTTTCGAAGGCATCGTTCCACCTGAGCTGAATTAGCCGAATCTGTATTGAATACTCTCGAGAAGTGTTGTGCGAATAAGTTGCAGGTGCCTATTAGAGTGTTCGATGTTTCATTTTCAAGGAACATGCTGGAAGGAAGTCCGTTTTCTTTGAGTTTGCCATTAACAAAATACCAAAATTTCTTCGGATTTCGTTTCAGATTGGATTGAGTTTTTTGTACGTGCTTCGAGTAGAGATAGCGATTGTACGACCGATAATTGTTACTAGCTTGAGCAAAATCCCTCTTTGTTATTGGGTTTCGTCGATTGGAATAGTGCCGAAGTGCAGCTGCTCGTAACCTTTTAAGCTCACGTAGGTTTCTATTGCCCCAAGGTGGCTTTGGGCGAGGGCGGGGTGCGGGAACATGTACTAAGAAAAGGTCCCGCAAAACACAGGAAAATTTGTCTACAGCCTTATCCACGTCAGCAACATTATCCAGTAGAGAATCCCAATCGATAACACACAGTGCATTATTGAGTCCGGAAAAGTCAGTCTTCGAAAAGTTGAATAGCGTATCTTCAGACACATCGTCAAACCGCCCAAGCCGAGGACAAGTCAAAGTGACAGAAAGCGGAGGATGATTTGCGTCAACGGCTACTAAAGGCTCAATTGCTTCAGTAGTGATGCAGTTCCTTGAATTTTCCCCGTTTACGAAAAGCAGGTCTAGCGTACGGTTGCGCATGTTAGTAACAGTGTTTTTTTGCACCATGTTCAGTAGCGACATTCCATCCAGCAAAGAAACGTTCGGCCTTGTCCAGGTTGATCCAGATGGATCAGGGATAGCAAAACCGAAATAAGTTTCCATCCAAACTAGACCTGGTTGGTTATAGTCCCCAAACAGTAAATGCACTGTGCTAGGATCTATAGATTGAGCGATGTCAAGTGCGGAGTCAATATGACTTTGAATAACTTCAACGTTATCGGCAGAATCGGGGGGAATATATACCACACCTACACATATGTCAGTATTATGGCTGCGAATGTTTACCCAAAGCTGTTCAAGAGCATGATTCAGAACAGATTTACACCACCGCCGCGTTTTTTTCCAGCATTTACTGGATCCCTATCGTTACGGTACACCGTGTACATCGAGCCAAATAATTGAAGTGAATTAATTTCACTATTCAGCCACGTTTCAGTTAACACAATTACATCATATTCCACATTAGAAGCTGCAGTAAACAAATCGTCAATCTTCGTACGTAGCCCTCTAACATTCTGATAATACAATAAGATGTTTGATAAAACTGGCTGAGAGCGCGAACGAGACCGATTTGTGCTGGAATCAGGAAGGTAGTGAATGCTTGAACTGTACAAGGTACTATTGTACTTGCCGGCAGTGGCTGATTGGAAGACCTCATCTCCGCTCTCGCACTCAGGGCCGGGACGGCTGTCGAACGCTGGCTGCAGTGGCACGATTGAGGCGGGGGGGTCAAAGGCTTCCATTATACCAACTTCGGTGCGTCCCAGCGGCCGGTGGATTGATGACACCAAACTGGAACTAGAACACGATTCAGCGCTTGAAATACTGGAAACGAATGGATACTTGCCCAGGCTAGTAGTTTGGAAGCCCCCTTCTCCGCACCTGCTCTCAGGACCGGGACGGCTGTCGATCGCAGGCTGCAGTGGCACGACTGAGGGAGGAGAGTCAGAGGCTTCCATAGTATAATTTACGGTGCGTCCCAGTGTGCTGCATTCAGTCAATGCTGAGATATTCCTGGTGTGGGCGTTAGAGACGGACTCGCCAAAGGTTTCCAAAATTTTTGGGTCGATTTTTCCTCAAATTGGCGAAAATATATTCCTTGCGGCCAAGTTGAAGGATCCAAAGCGATAGATTGCAATGCAGGGTCAAGGCCAACTTTGAAAGACACAAAGGTCATGTTGCTAATATCAGAACCTTTGGCAACCAGTTTAACTACCACTGGGTCTTGACTTAGCTCAAGGTTGGCTCGCACCATAGCAGAAATCTCGTCGTTGGTGACATCCGGTCGTATACGAGACAAATACAGCCAAAATTTGTCTGCTGGTTTTTCGCAGATTGGAACACTGACGACGTTCTCTACGATTATTTTCGATCCAGCTATACACTCAGAAGCGTTCAAATCAGGTCCGCGAGGTCTTTTGGCCGGACGACGATGCTCGATAGAAGGCCAGCGAAGATTTAATTGTGATGGTGTCGGTTTTGATAACGAATTGATTTCTTTTTGTAGACCATTGATAGCTTCCGTAAGTGACACAAGTGGCGAATTTTCGTCTGCCGATTTGGTGATAGATCGGAGATGCGAGTTCTCGAACAATTTTCTTAACTTTAGTTAAGAACTAACGTGTAAACTGTATTTATATATAAATATAATTACGTTTATATTTATATATAAATATAATTACGTGACACCCTAGACACCAGATCAGCACATTATTCCTCGCAGCAAACATCGAAGACAGCAAACTCAATCCATGCCAGAACATTATAACCGGGTCAGCATAATATTCCATCGAAACCACCTCGGACCCAGAGACAGGCGTTCAGAATCTTTGTAACAACGACCGTGGCCTCACGAAGTGCTAGATTAAGTTAAGTTCATGTGAATAAACCTTTTTTAAAACTCCTGGGACTTAATTCAAAATTATTGCAGCCGTGCGGTGTAAAGTGTAAAAGTTAGGATTTGTAAATCCAATTAAAGTGAATCCGCGAAACACGAACTAACGAACTTTAGTGAGTGCTAGCATCTTTAGAGAGTTGGGGCTCCACCGTGCACCCTACGCTGTGACTGGAAGAACCCCGCACAACAGGATTGGCAGGGTGAGTTTGTTTTTCTTTTTCATATAAGTGTATAACAAGACCCACTGCTGGAAGTAAGATATGTTTTGAGCGAAATTCGACTTCCTTGAAATTGTGAAGTTCTAAGAGAAGCACAATTTCAGTAGCCCCACGAGTTCTAAGCGAACGTGTGCACTCGAAATATTCTTTTGCAACACATGCCAAAAGAGAAAACAAACTATAATCGAATCCATCATTTGTAGAATCAGATTAGAGACAGTGCGTGTGTATCATCAGATTCAGAAGAAAGCAGTGCCTCTTCTGACTCAGGAGAGCTAGCACATATACCAGTAAAGGAAATTCCTTCCATAGAAAATCTTTCACTAAATAGCAATATGGAGCAAATAAACGCCCAATTGCAGACGATGATGTAGATGATGGAGTCATTCTCCGCAAAACAAACAGAACATGATAACATGTTCTCTCAACTTCAAACGAGGTTGGACACGAACACATTTCCTTCCTCAACAAGCACGCAATATGTAACCACCCATATTGACCAACTGTTCAAAATACCACACCCCATCAAAATGATACCAACCTACGACGGTAATAAGAATTCATTCTAGAGAACAAATTAAAATGTCAATAGACATAGGAGCGAACAAAAACATTATCGCACCTAATATTTTAGAAAACACCAAAATTACCCTAGACACAGAAATTAAAAATGTGTGTGGAACCAGTTACGTGACCAGGAAAGGTAAGATAGATTTCTTCAATGGTAGTTTCAAACCACTCTCATTTTACGTTAGAAAATTTCACCATTTCTTCGATGGTATAATAGGTTCGGAAACACTTGCCAAATTGAAATCACACATCGATTACGAAAACGAAACCATAAAATTTCTCGATAAACAACTATCTTACTCGAAGTTCTATCCAGCTATACAACTCTATAACGACTGTGTATCCATAGAAACAACAAATAATGGCAACTTGTTTGTACCAACCTACCAAAAACTTTGCCAGAAAACATTCATTCATTCCGGTTTGTAAAAAGCAGAAAACAAAAAGTCAGTCGTACACATAATTTTCTCATCCAGACACCCTGTAAAATTACCAAAACTACAACTAAAAGTTAACAACTTCGAAACGATTCCTCCTAACAGCATCGACCTTTCAAAAAACAACTAAGATACCGATATAGAGACTAGAATTAGAACAAGCCATCTTTCGAAACTAGAGAAGTCCGAATTGCTAAACGTTCTGAAAAAACATGAACGTGTAATTCAAAGAAACGAGGAAAAATTAACGTCTACTTCCGCGACCAAACATAAAATCCATACTACGAATAACTCTCCAATTAATACTAAAAATTATCGGTACCCTCACCAATTTAAACAGGATATCCATAAACCAGGAGATGCTAGACAACGAGTCGTCATCGATGATAGGAAGCTTAATGAGCATACCATCGATGACAAATACCCAATGCCCCAAATCGAAAAAATATTGGATTCTTTGGGAAAATCCAAATGTTTTACAACAATCGATCTGAAATCGGGATTCCATCAAATTCCAATGAATCCGAAACATATTGAAAAAACAGCATTTTTCACAGATAATGGACACTTCGAGTTTACCAGAATGCCTTTCGGGCTTAAGAATGCTCCTGCAACTTTTCAGAGAGCCATGAACAACATTCTTAGCGAATATATTTTAACCATATGCTATTTATATCTAGATGATATAATCATCATCGGATATAATCTGAAAAATCACTTGGAAAATTTGCCACTGATTTTAACACGTTTATCTGATTTCAAATTAAAAATTCATCTGGATAAATGTGAATTTTTGAAAAAAGAGTCCGAATTTTTAGGACACATCATAACGTCCAAGGGAGTTAAACCAAACCCCGAAAAAATCGAGAAAATTATTCAATGGCGGAAATCAAGCAATTCCTTGGTTTAGTTGGGTATAACAGAAGGTTCATTAAAGACTTCTCAAAAATAACGCGACCCATGGCCGATATCTAAAAAAAGATTCGACAGCTCAACCAAAAGACCCTTTTTTACATAGACTCATTTAATACACTAAAACAAATACTATCAACAGACCAAATACTGACGTACCCGCAGTTCGATCAGCCTTTCATCTTAACTACAGATGCATCGGGCTTCGCACTAGGCGCTGTGTTATCACAAGTACAAGACAATGTCGAACGCCCAATCGCATTCGCGTCTCAAACACTCTCAGACACCGAATCACGATACGCAACCAATGAACAAGAAGCATTGGCTATCATATAAGCGGTGAATAAATTCAAACCTTATTTATAAGGACAAAAATTTACTTTAATGACCGACCATAAACCATTTACTTTCATAAAAACCTCCGAGAAAAACTAAAAAATTCTACGTTGGCGACTAGATCTAGAGAACTACGACTATGACGTCAAATAAAAGGAAGGAAAATCCAACGTCGTAGCAGACGCGTTAAGTAGAATATCAATAGAAACAAATATTAACGAAACTTCCAACATTACAGATCCCAGGAACCACGAAGAAGATGCAGCATCCATGGTCAACAACCCCCCCGATACAGAAAATTTTGAAACCCTCTCCAACTCCTCTAACTCTCAAACAATTCACTCCGCCGATGATTCATTCGACTATTTCATACACTTCTCCGAACGTCCACTAAACTACTACCGAAACCAAATAATCTTCAAAATATCACGTTTAGACACAATCATACAGGAAACCCTTTTTCAGGATTTTCAACGAACGATTATATCCCAAAATAACTTCGATAAAGAAAAAATAACGCTCTTTTTAAAGCGCTTTGAAAACGGCCATCCAGGAATCCTATAAATAGAATTTTAATCAAAAAGGTCACTTTGTCTTCACCGATAAAATAGTGGAAGACGTTCAAAACGAAACTAGACAGGATCAAATAATTACAAAAGAACACGAGAGAGCGCATCGAGGAATAACAGAAGTAGAAGCACAAATTAAACGGTCATACTTTTTCCCAAACATGTGAGCAACAGTAATAAAAAACAGTGTAACAGTCAAAAATACGAAAGAAAACCCTTTACCATCAAAATATCTCCTATACTCATAACGAACAAGCCGTTAGAAAGAATCCACATGGATATCTTTATTATAGACAAACATTGTTTTTTATCATTTATCGATTCATTCTCGAAATTTCTCCAACTGATATAGGTACATCAAATCAAAAAGTTTAGTACATGTGCAAAAAGCACTAGGAAAATTTATTATTACATCGGAGTACCCAAGAAAATAATCACAGATCACGAAACCACCTTTAGATCCATCCAACTTAGGGATTTTCTTAGCCAGCTCGGTTCACAAATAGAATACGCAGCGTCCTCCGATTCTAACGGACAAATAACACACATTCTACTATAATCGAAATCTTTAATACAAACACACATAAATTCAGAACAATGGGTACCAAATCAATTGTAAAATTGTCAGTTGCGTTATATAATGATACCGTTCATTCTTCAACTAAACACACACTCAATGAAATCCTATTTGATCAAAACAATATTGTAAACCCAGAAGAAATTATAAGAGATGCACAGGAACTTTTTTCAAAAGCAACAAGAAGTATGGAAAAATCACAAGAGTACATTACTAATCAAAATATAAGAAGAGAAGACCCGCCACCAATGAATGAGGGTCAAGAGGTTTACGTTATTCCAAATATCCGTACCAAGACCCAAGCAAGAGCGAACAAGACCAACGCTGAATCAGTAACCGATCGAACATTTATGAACAATAATTTAGTCAAACGACATAAAAACAAAATCAAAAGACCTAAACGAAGTTAACTCTATTTGCCTCTCACATTACGCCTTACAGATGCTCTCTGTATACATAGGAATTATCATCATTCTAGTAAAAGTTTCATGTCAAGATATGAACATAAGAAACCTTAACACGGACCCTATATTGAAGCATAAAATAAGACATTGTTAAATACAGACATGAAACATCAGAATCATACACCCAATCAAGCTTACTGATATAGAAATAACAATCAACCAACTAATAAATATAGTTTACCAAGAAACACAGAACGACAGTATATTGAACCAAATTAGTAAACATAAGATACGCGAACTATATTCCAACTTTCTACAAATCAAGCCAACGACTCATAGGAGCAAAAGATGGGAGACCATTGGCACGGTATGGAAATGGATTGCCGGCAACCCAGATGCCCAAGACTTACGAATCATCAACAAAACACTAAATCAACTCATAAATGAAAACAACCACCAAATCAAAATAAACAAGCAAATCGGCAACAGCATCGCAGATTTAACGTCTACCATAACCTTGGTATTACATTCCTGTAGTGGAATTTGACCTTCTGTTTCAACAGACTTCGCAGCCGATTCAGAGTGTACAGAACCATTGCATGGCTAGTGCTACGATTCTACTGACACTACGAATCCTTCTAGGTCGGGGCTCGGACATACGAGAACTGGTTTGTGAGACCAGCGCCCTATGCATTGAACCGCCAACTAAGGACATACCATAAACCAGATAATAAAAAAACAGCACATCAACCAAAAAATCTTAGACGAAATAGATATGATTACAACGATGATGAATATCGATACCCTTAACAAATTTCTAATCAACATCCAAGAAGCAATACTATTCTCCAAAATGCACGTCACAAACCGTAAAATACTATCCAATAGGGAAATGCATCTGGTAAGAGCAATTCTGAACAACCAGGGAATCCAAGCAGATATATTTGAAGAAGTACTCAACTGGGTAACCCAAAAAATAGCAAGCAGCAAAATATATTACTGTACATAATACATGTTCCAGAGTTGGAACCGGAAGAATCAGTGATCATCCGAATTTATCCAGTAATTCAAAACAACACCATCATTCAAGACGATCCTCAGTTCATAATCAAACAAAATAAATAGCTCTTTACTACATCAAAACCCGATGAATACGTTCAACTGAATACCTACATTAAGGAATTTAAGGACTCATGCATTTACCACCCGTTATAGGCGAAGTACCGCATTGCCTTTTAGAGGAAAAGAACGAAACATCAGCAAAACTAATTACCGATAACCAAATTCTAATTCAGAATGCTCAACACTCCGAACTACGTACTCAAACTGTACAATCACCTACATGGGATATAATTTTACATCCAAAGAAAAAACTAGCGATATTGAAACAATCCAAGGAGCCTTGCACGATCTAGTTATCCATAAACAAATTGTAAAGACGCACAACATTGCAAAAATAGAAAATGTAGTGCTTTCCGACAGAAACAACATAGAAAAAGTATCCCTGCAACAGGAGATCGATTAAACATGGAAATGGAGTATAATAAGAGTTACATCACTATCTTCATCATTGTTACTAATCACTCTGTTCATTGTATATTTGAAATCCACTAAACACAAAACATCCAAGAAAATCCAACGCCGAAGGAGGTTAGATTCCAAACCACCAGACAACCAACAAAGTGCCGAGGACGACACTTCTTCACCCTAGACACCAGATCATTATTCCTCGCATCAAAGATCGAAGACAGCAAACTCAATCCAAGCCAGAACATTATAGCCGGATCAGAATAACATTCCACCAAAACGCGGAGTGCTAGATTAAGTAAAGTTCATGTGAATAAACCTTTTTAAAAACTCCAGCTGCGGGACTTAATTCAAAATTATATTATTAATATTATTATTATTAACAGATCGGCTGAAAAGTTCGTATCGTTTCTATGAGAGGGCGCCACTAGAATTAAATCCATACCATTTTCAGTTAGTACCAACCTTCAAAAGATACGTGTATAAATTTGACAGCTGTCTGATTATTAGTTTGTGAGATATTGCATTTTGAGTGAAGCTACTTTTGTTATTGTGAAAAAAAATGGAAAAAAAGGAATTTCGTGTGTTGATGAAACACTACTTTTTGATGAAAAAAAGTGCCGCCGATACCAAAAAATGGCTTGATGAGTGTTATCCAGACTCTGCACCGGGCGAAGCAACAATTCGTAAGTGGTTTGCAAAATTTCGTACTGGTCATATGAGCACCGAAGACGATGAACGCAGTGGACGTCCAAAAGAGGCTGTTACCGATGAAAACGTGAAAAAAATCCACAAAATGATTTTCAATGACCGTAAAGTGAAGTTGATCGAGATAGCTGACACCCTAAAGATATCAAAGGAACGTGTTGGACATATTATTCACGAATATTTGGATATGAGAAAGCTTTGTGCAAAATGGGTGCCGCGTGAGCTCACAATCGATCAAAAACAACAACGAATTGATGATTCTGAGCAGTGTTTGGCGCTGTTATATCGAAATAAAACCGATTTTTTTCGTCGATATATAACAATGGACGAAACATGGATCCATCACTTCACTCCGGAGTCCAATCGACAGTCAGCTGAGTGGACTGCACGCGATGAACCGAACCCAAAGCGTGGAAAGATTCAACAATCGGCCGGTAAGGTTATGGCGTCTGTATTTTGGGATTCGCATGGTATAATTTTCATCGACTACCTTGAAAAGGGAAAACCATCAACAGTGACTATTATATAGCGTTATTAGAGCGTTTGAAGGACGAAATTTCTAAAAAAACGGCCTCATTTGAAGAAGAAAAAAGTTTTGTTTCATCAAGACAATGCACCGTGTCACAAGTCGATGAAAACCATGCTGAAATTGAACGAATTGGGCTTCGAATTGCTCCCTCATCCACCGTATTCTCCAGATTTGCCCCCCAGTGACTTTTTCCTGTTCTCAAACCTCAAGAGAATGCTCGCTGGTACAAAATTTAGAAGCAATGAAGAGGTAATCGCTGAAACTGAGGCCTATTTTGAGGCAAAGGATAAATCGTACTACAAAAATGGTATCGAAAAATTGGAAGATCGCTATAATCGCTGTATCGCCTCTGATGGCAATTATGTTGAATAATAAAAACGAATTTTGGCAAAAAAATGTGTGTTTCTATAAAACGATACGAACTTTTCAGCCGAACTGTTATATATATATATATATATATATATATATATATATATATATATATATATATATATATATATATATATATATATATATATATATATATATATATATATATATATATATATATATATATATATATATATATATATATATATATATATATATATATATATATATATATATATATATATATATATATATATATATATATATATATATATATATATATATATATATATACTATCGTCACTTATACCACCATATCTCCGGAGCCAGAAGTCACAGCCATTTGATCAAATAACTGTGACTTCTGATTCCGAGATATGATGGTATAAGTGGCGTAACCGACAAAACGCGTTGTTTTCATACCGCTCAATTTTCTCCAAGATGGCTGAACCAATTCCAACAAGCTTAGCTCATTGCACATTGCGGCCATTGCACAGTGAGGAAAAATGGACCAAAAACGTGACGACTTTCTTGGGGGCATGATACAGCTGACCACAAAGCAATTTTTTGGTGTAAAATAATCACTAAAATCGATTTAATATATTTAGAAGGACCGCACGAAACTCTATCATGTTCATTTTACCGAAAGATCACCTTTGGTACTGCATTGTATTCAAACTTAACTAGGGTAACAGAGGTATTTTGGCCCACTTTAGGATTTATTTTATTTTGGTCAACTTTCTAAAAATATCCACCAAATGGTGTAATATTTTTGAATAACCCTTCCGAAATAGGTCATTTAATGTAATTAGTTTCAATTCGATGCAAAATGGGTTACTTAACATCGGTTTAATCCATGAAGTTTGTTGCGTGGGCCAAAATATATGAAGTGGCCAAAATACCTGTTACCCGAAATAACATAAAATCAAAGTACTTGCTA
This sequence comes from Malaya genurostris, assembly GCF_030247185.1. Classification (NCBI taxonomy): domain Eukaryota; kingdom Metazoa; phylum Arthropoda; class Insecta; order Diptera; family Culicidae; genus Malaya; species Malaya genurostris. Next base: position 174,963,447 of record NC_080571.1, read on the forward strand.
TAGAGAGAATAGGATATTTTGATGTATAAGAGTCTAAAAAATCATCTTCAATCAGTCTAATTCCACATGGTTTTGATCACAGCAGCAACATCGTTGTATCGTTTTACCCCATTTCCTTTTGCCTTTCTCATATAGAAAGGTTATGCAGTCACTGTGAAAACCGACTTTTGCACCGACGCTCGGAGGGCGATTTTCAAAAACTTAGGTTCAAATAGGACCTTTTATGGTCCCATACGTATTTTCTGAATTTCCGGATCCGACTTTTGGATTCGGAGATATAGGGTAAAGTATGTTAAATATTTTATACCATCACTGAGAAGAGCGAAAACCGTAGAAAAAATTCTAAATCGACCTCAAAATTGATAGTTTTCTATTAGTCGACGGTTAAACAAATCGATTTCGGATATTCATTTAAGAATCGAAGAAAATTATTTTGAAGAATACCACATTATTATATATGATAGTATGATTGATATGAGAAAGGTATCATTACACCACTAGGTGGATTGCAACAGTTCATTTGTTATTATATGCAGTTGAAATATGATCTACAATCCAAAAGCGGATCCAATACGATCTATCAATATTGATTCATATTACGTACAAAACATTTGTGATCCACTCCAAACAATGGGAGTAACAGTAGTAGCCTATTAAACCCGTTTTACCCTAATTTATTTCATTCATTGCATTCCGAAAGAAGACTGATTGCGGTTGATGAAAATAGATATTATAAAGAAAGACCCGAAAATAAGATTTCAAATGTGTTCAATGACCTCTCGAACCTTATTATACCGTTTTACCTCAATTTATTTCAAAAGTCGTATTTCAGGGTAAACATTCTTTCGCATACCGAAAGGAAGCTGACTGCGGTTTATTAAAATTGATTGGTATTACAAAGAAAGACCTAAAAATAAGATTACAAATAGGTTCAATTACCGCAAGAATTTTGTTATACCGTTTTACCCCAATTTTTTCATAAGTCGTTTATCTGGTTTAATTTTCCTTCATATTGATATTACGGAAAAAGCCCTAAAACATATAGGTTCAATGACCGCACGCTTCTTGTTACATCGTCTTACCCCAATTTATTTCAAAAGTTGTATTTCTGGGTAAACATTCTTTCGCATACCGAAAGGAAGCTGATTGCGGTTAGATACTATCGATTGATATTACGTAGAAAGCCTTAAAAAGTAGAATACGAATAGGTTCAATAACCGCACGAATCATATTATACCGTTTTACCTCAATTTATTTTTTAACTGAGTCTATTGATAGATATTGATTTACAATCTGGAAGCAGATCCAATACGAACAATCAATATTGGTCCATATCACGTATAAAACTTCAGTGATTCAAGGACACATGCTGGGAATGACGGTTCTGGCTTCTTTTAACCCGCTTTACATCAGTTTTCAATTTGAACTTATTTGCACTCTACTTTTAAGATCTTTTTTAGTAATATCAATCGGTTTTCATAAACCGCAATTAGCCTCCTATCGGAATTTAAAAGATAGTTCACCCAGAGGTACAACATATATAATAAAACTAGCGGACCCCTGCATACTTCGTAGTGTAATAATATTAGATTAGAAGTAGAAAATCAAAACTACTTATAAATTTTAGTGATTATTGAGAAAAATATCATTATAATGCTCTATGATAGTGGCCCAACCTTTTTATATAGCGGACAACAGGACAAAATATATAAAACCGATGGTTTACCGAAACGCGAACAGGCAGCGTACAATTTTCCATCTGAAAAGAACTCTGAAATTCACGCTACAGACTCATAACGATTATTGACGGTAACAGAAAAGTTGAACGGATGAGAAAATGACGTTCAAATTGAAATGACATATCAGTGGGCATCATTGGAATGCATGGAATGAAAACTTTTTTTTCTTCTATTCTAAACTTTTATGTTCTGCTCTTCATTTTGTAATTTCTGTGCTTGTTTCTGTAACTCGTGTGTTTGTTTCTGTACTTTCTGTGCTTGTTTCAAAATATGTTCCTGTACTTTCTGTACCTGCTCCAGTATTTTCTGTATTTGGCCCTGTAACTTCTGTGCTTATATCTATATCATCTGCGCATTCTGCACCTTTTGCTGCACTCTCTGCAATTGTGCCAGTACTTTTTGTACTTACTAAATTTATGTTCTTGTAATTGTTTCTCTTATTTCTGTACTTGGTTTCGTACTTTCTGCACTTGTTCCTGAACCTTCTTTATTTTTTCCTGAACATACCTTCTGTACTTGTTCCTCTAATTTCTGTACAGGTTAAATTCTCACAACTCAAAAATTATCTCTGGATGGAAATTATTTCGAATACTCTAAGGTCAGAATAATCGAACGACCCTCATGATTGCTCGCGATCAGTGAAGTAGAATGGTATTTTTCTCGCACAGTGAGATGTATTATCCTTCATGTTCCGTAAAAATGAATCATCTGACAATTGTTTTTGATTCTATCTCAACATTTTTCCCCAAAACAGGTACACTTCGCATTTTAAAGCAGTTTTTTCCTGCTCTTAAAGGTCCTAAGGAAAATATAATCAAAATCAGTTTGACAGTTTATGAGCAAGAGCAATCGTTCGAATAGGTAAAACATATCGATGAGTTCCAAAATCTCGGTTTCATCGATGTAATTTAATAACAGGAGGTAAACGGGATGGTTCGAGTACAATGGACGAAACAATTTGAAATTTCGAAGTACTCTGAGTTGATATAATTCGAATCGTGTTTGGGTCAATTGAAAACGTTTGGACTCAAATAAATAACCGAACTTGCAATTTGAAGCAATTGACGAAATTTGGAGGTCGTTTTAAGGAAAATTTATACAAAATCTCGTCCAAAGAATCTTTTAAAGGTATAGCAAAGGAAATGCTTATGAAAAATTTAGGCCGAAAAAAAAACAGCTGCTGGACAGTTTTGGTGTTTGAGTTAACGATGTTAATTTGAAGTGACAGCACACCTCAATCCTGTTGTCTCAGTGCATTGTGACAGCAATAATTATATCTATTGTGAAGGTAAGTCTGGATTTTTACGAAAACAACGAATCATAAAATAAACGTTAATCACATTCTTTTTTTATAGTCGTCTATAATTTGACTTCACGGCATTGAACTCAAATTTATATATCGGAAAATGGAAACCTGTATGCTGTTCATTTAGCGCCCTTACTTAATTGAACATGTGATTCGAAATAAAGAAACACGTGAATCAAGTAGGCTCAGTGAAATTTTTTCACAATCATTGGACATCTAGCATGCATTGAATGGAAAAGTTACAATTCTAAACGAACCAATTTCCTAGTTTTTCTCTACTTTCCCGAAGGATTTTCCTTATGTACTTTAGCCTAAAACCTCCGCATAAACGTCATCTTTCGAACAAAAAAAATCCTTTGAAGATCGGCTCACGCATACCAGAGCACATTAGCAACACACACTTTTTTCGCAATTATTATATATACAGGGTCCGGCACTCGAAGTGTAACCAATTAAAAAGGCCATAAATTCAGTTTGGAAAATTACTTTTACTTAATTCAAAGTACAAAATGTGTAAAAATAATACAAAATTCAGAATCAATTCACTTTTGCTCGATATGACCACCTTTTGCCTTGACTTGATGACTTGAGAGAGCGAAGGAGCTTCGAGTGCCGGACCCTGTATATATATATACATATATATATATATATATATATATATATATATATATATATATATATATATATATATATATATATATATATATATATATATATATATATATATATATATATATATATATATATATATATATATATATATATATATAGATGGGGTAAAGAGAGTTGAACGGGCTAGTACTGTCATTTTCATTATTTGTGTTTGGAGATTCGTCATCTAACACTCGATGTGGATAGACGAATAACCTACTACGACTAATTTCGATTTTGTTTTATTTTTTATTCGCAGTTGTCTACCTACCCAAGCTATGGGTAAAACGCGCCATAGATCCGAGAAGGATCCAAAGGATGCTAAGCGTCTGAAGCCAAGTGATGTACAGGTAAACAATCGTTTGCTGAGTAAAAACCAATATGCTGATCTGCCAGTTGATGTCGAAGAGGAACTGCAGAAGAAGGAAAAAATGCCGCCTTTCTACCTGAAGGGCTTCCCACCAACTCTACGCTCGGATTTCAACACACTGATCAGCAAAGGACTACAGGCAACAATCCGTTTATGTACTGAAGGCTACAAAATAACTGTTCCGGCTTTGAACCACTACAAAGGAGTGGAATTGTACCTGAAGCAGACAAAAGCGGAATACTTCACACACGATATTGCCGCTAACAAACCTATGAAGATTGTACTTCGAGGACTACCCGACATGATGGAAGCCGAACTAAAGCAGGCACTGTCGGAGGCTGGACTAAAGCCTATGATGGTGTTTAAAATGAAACGACATAATACGGACAAAAAGTTTAGAGATCAACTGTACCTGATTCATCTGGAGAAGGGTTCCATCACCATGAGTCAACTGAAAACGATTAAATCGTTATTTCACATAATCATCGAATGGCAAAATTATAAACCGGTACATCGGGATGTCACACAGTGCACGAACTGTTTGAACTACGGCCATGGAGCGAGGAATTGCCACATGAAAAGTCGGTGCGGGAAATATGCCGAGTCACACAATACCAACGATTGCCTACTAGATGACATCACTGTAAAATGTGTGAACTGTGATGGCGACCATCCATCTACTAGCAAATCGTGTCCCAAACGTGCTGAGTTCACAAAAATTCGACAACAGGCGTCCCGTAAACAATCAACGCGCAAGAATGTTCCACAGAAGGATGAAGTTAATTTCCCACGGCTCCCACCGAAGAGGGATATACCGAATTTGCCGCCACTTCCTCGCAGCAATCCAAAAGATTCAGCCGCTGGATCACAAAAAGAATCTTCCTCAAAAATCCCTCCTGGATGGGGCAATAATCAACCACAAGCAAAGGATTACTCTGGTGATTTATTCTCTGCTGAACAACTGATCGTCATTTTTGAAACAATGACAACAAAACTACGAAAATTCAGAACGCGGTTAGATCAAATCAACGCTTTAGGCAAATTCGTAATCGAATATGCAATATAATGAGTTGGTTATAGTAAATTGGAATGCTTGCTCACTCAGGAGCAAAACTGCTGAATTGTCCGACTTTCTTCAAGAGAAGAATGCCGATATTGCTATTTTAACTGAAACTCATCTCAAACCTGAAATTTCTATTTTTATTTCCAATTACAGGATTCACAGGCTCGACAGGACAACTACCAGAGGAGGGGGAGTTGCCATTGCCGTTAAACGATCCATTCAGCACAGGCTTCTGTCAGTCTTTAAATTGCAACTTATAGAAGCCATCGGAATAGAGATTACTACGACGATGGGACCCATCATCATCATTGCAGCGTACTGCCCCAAACAAACCAATCTTCGAGATGGTACGTGTGCATCATTGAAGCGAGATCTAGCTCAGCTCACTCGACAACAGAACAAATTCATCATTGCTGGGGACCTGAACGCACAGCATGAGCTGTGGGGAAACAAAAGACAGAATCGAAACGGATTCGTACTTGCCGAAGATTACGAAGCTGGACAATACAACATCCTTGCTCCGGATCAACCAACGCGACTTTCCAGATCGGGAGTTCATTCCATTTTGGATATATTCATCAGCAACATCGCCATAGACAGCTCTCCGGTTGTCTTCAACGAGCTATCTTCCGACCACTTTCCAGTAATATTGACGTTGGGATCTTCACCAGAAACAGTGCCTATTCAACCTCGGAGGAACTATTATCGCACCGATTGGGTCCAATTTCAACAAATCGCCGACCAACATATTAATATCGATCTGCCACTTGATTCCCCGATGGAAATCGATGCGGCCCTATCTTCCTTCCAGCATTCAATCACAGTCGCTCGTGATAGGACGGTTCCAGTACAACATATGCCGAGTTCCTCTCTTCAAATCGACAGTGTCACCAAGAAACTCATCCGACTTCGAAATATCTACCGGAGGCAGTATCAACGAACTGGCATCCTAGATAGGAAGACTTCTTATAACAACTTAACTAGGATAATCCAGGAAAGCATATCTGAGCTTCGCAACAGGAACTTCCAGCAAAAGCTTCGAGAAAATTTTCCCACATTCAAAGCCCTTCTGGTTAAGGACCAAAGGTGCTTAAGAAAAAACCGAAGCCTATTCCTCCTCTGATGTCACCCCAGGACGCAGCTGAAGGAATACCTTTTATCACACCAGCAGAGAAGGCAAATGCACTAGGCCAGCAGTTTGTGTGTTCTCACAATTTAGGACTCAACATTGTTAGTCCATATGAAAGAGCCGTTGCAGATAGCGTAGCTGAGGTTGACCAATCAGACAGCTTGGTTCCGGAGGAAAGCAGAGTCACTGCGAATGAGCTGATGACTATTGTGAAAAAATCCAAAAATGTGAAGGCCCCCGGTTTCGACAACACATTCAACATTGAGCTGAAACATTTGAGTATTCGCTCATTTGTCTTCTTAGCTAAAATTTTTAACAAGTGCTGGGAGCTTGGTTACTTCCCTTCAAAGTGGAAGTTAGCTAAAGTTATCCCAGTTTTGAAACCGGGGAAAGATCCTTCCTTTTCCAAGAGCTATCGGCCCATCAGCTTACTCTCTGCCCTATCCAAGCTGTTTGAAAAGTCAATACAAAGGCGAATTCTTGCTTTCGCAGATGAACAGGATATATTTCAGTGGGCATCATTGGAATGCATGGAATGAAAACTTTTTTTTCTTCTACTCTAAACTTTTATGTTCTGCTCTTCACTTTGTAATTTCGGTGCTTGTTTCTCTAACTCGTGTGTTTGTTTCTGTACTGTGCTTGTTTCAAAATTTGTTCCTGTACTTTCTGTACCTGCTCCAGTATTTTCTGTATTTGGTCCTGTAACTAGAGGTTTGGATAGGGCAGCTTGGTTCCGGAGGAAAGTAGAGTCACTGCGAATGAGCTGATGGCTATTATGAAAAAATCCTAAAATATGAAGGCCCCCGGTTTCGACAACACATTCAACATTGAGCTGAAACATTTGAGTATTCGCTCATTTGTCTTCTTAGCTAAAATTTTAAACAGGTACTGGGAGCTTGGTTACTTCCCTTCAAAGTGGAAGTTAGCTAAAGTTATCCCAGTTTTGAAACCGGGGAAAGATCCTTCCTTTTCCAAGAGCTATCGGCCCATCAGCTTACTCTCTGCCCTATCCAAGCTGTTTGAAAAGTCAATACAAAGGTGAATTCTTGCTTTCGCAGATGAACAGGATATATTTCTGGAAGAACAGTTTGGGTTCCGGAAAGGAATATCCACAATCCACCAACTCACAAGGGTTAACAACGTCATCCAGCAAAACAAATCAGTGTCCAAAACGACTGCCATGGCAATATTGGATATTGAAAAGGCATTCGATAATGTGTGGCACGATGGCCTGGTGTTTAAACTGCATCGGTATAATTTTTCCCATGTATCTTATTAAAATTATCAAAAATTATTTTGCAGATAGAGCCTTCCAGGTTTCTCTGAATAATGCACTTTCAGAAAGATTTACTATTCCTGCTGGTGTACCCCAAGGAAGTATCCTAGGTCCCATTCTATACAACATTTTTACATCAGACATCCCACCTCTTCCGGGTGGTGGTGTTCTGTTACAATTTGCTGATGATACTGCCATTCTTTACAAAGGTCGTGTCATTAATGCTCTGAAGAATAAACTACGGACAGGTCTGGACGCTCTAACTGAATATTTTACAAGCTAGAAAATTGTGATCAATGCAGCAAAAACTCAGGTCATCTTGTTTCCACATTCAAGATCTCCAAAACTTGTTCCATCAGACGAATGCCGAATACGATTCGGTGATGAGGTCATCCAATGGTCCGACGAAGTTATCTATCTAGGACTCACCTTTGACAGACATCTGATATTCAGGTCACATGTTGACAAAATAGTTAAAAAATGCAGCATACTCATTAGGTCTCTGTATCCGCTGATTTGTAGAACATCTAAACTGTGCCTGAAGAATCAGATGGCTGTATATAAACAAATAATCTACCCCGCAATTGAATACGCAGTCCCTGTTTGACGGGGTTGTGCACGAACACACAAACTGAGGCTTCAGCGCATTCAAAGTAAGATCTTAAAGATGATTCTAAATCTACCCCCTTGGACAAGAACAAAAAGATATATTTCTGGAAAAACAGTTTGGGTTCCGGAAAGGAATATCCACAATCCACCAACTCACAAGGGTTAACAACGTCATCCAGCAAAACAAATCAGTGTCCAAAACGACTGCCATGGCAATATTGGATATTGAAAAGGCATTCGATAATGTGTGGCACTATGGCCTGGTGTTTAAACTGCATCGGTATAATTTTTCCCATGTATCTTATTAAAATTATCAAAAATTATTTTGCAGATAGAGCCTTCCAGGTTTCTCTGAATAATGCACTTTCAGAAAGATTTACTATTCCTGCTGGTGTACCCCAAGGAAGTATCCTAGGTCCCATTCTATACAACATTTTTACATCAGACATCCCACCTCTTCCGGGTGGTGGTGTTCTGTCACAATTTGCTGATGATGCTGCCATTCTTTACAAAGGTCGTGTCATTAATGCTCTGAAGAATAAACTACAGACAGGTCTGGACGCTCTAACTGATTATTTTACAAGCTGGAAAGTTGTGATCAATGCAGCAAAAACTCAGGTCATCTTGTTTCCACATTCAAGATCTCCAAAACTTGTTCCATCAGACGAATGCCGAATACGATTCGGTGATGAGGTCATCCAATGGTCCGACGAAGTTATCTATCTAGGACTCACCTTTGACTGACATTTGATATTCAGATCACATGTTGACAAAATAGTTAAAAAATGCAGCATACTCATTAGGTCTCTGTATCCGCTGATTTGTAGAACATCTAAACTGTGCCTGAAGAATCAGATGGCTGTATATGAACAAATAATCTACCCCGCAATTGAATACGCAGTCCCTGTTTGGCGGGGCTGTGCACGATCACACAAACTTAGGCTTCAGCGCATTCAAAGTAAGATCTTAAAGATGATTCTAAATCTACCCCCTTGGACAAGAACTAGTGAAGTACATGAGATGGCCTCCCTGGATATACTAGAACAAAAATTCGAACAATACTGCACGAAATTTGAAGAGAGGTACTCAATCTCTGAAATACAAATAATTCAAAAATTGTACGTATTAGGTTAGGGATAGTTATAAGTAGGTAGATATTTTAATAATTAAAATAAATATTATGATTAACCATTAGTATGTAAAACAAGAGTAACTAAAACACCTATTATTAATAACGAATCGTATGAACAACAACGATGAAAGGCCAAAGCGTCAAAACACTTGTACTGTAAAATGTTGATGTAATACACAAAAATAAGATTAATAAACAGATATTTATGCAAAAAAAAAAAAAATTTGTGTTTGGAACACTGAAATTTTCTACGTAATATGGACCAATATTGATAGGTCATATTGAATCTACTTCAGGATTGTGAATATGAATTCAACCTAAAATTCGGATAAAACGTTCTGGCACGATTCATGCGATTATGAAAACTATTTGTTATTTGTTGTATTTTCGCAAAAGGAAACTTTGAAAATATTTGCAAATATTTTTATAAAGTTATTGAGAAAAATCGCGTTTTTAACGTTTTTCCCCACTTTGCATTGATTGTGTGATGAAATGGCTGTGACTTCTGGCTCCGGAGATATGGTGGTATAAGTTTCGATAAAACACGTAATTTTTTATCGATAATATATATATATATATATATATATATATATATATATATATATATATATATATATATATATATATATATATATATATATATATATATATATATATATATATATATATATATATATATATATATATATATATATATATATATATATATATATATATATTAAATCGACAAAATACGACGTGTTTTATCGTCACTTATACCACCATATCTCTGAAGCCGGAAGTCACAGCCATTTCATCACACAATCAATGCAATGTGCAAAAATTTTTCTCAATAACTGTATGAAAATATTTGCAATTATTTTCAAAGTTTCCTTTTGCAAAAATACAACAAATAACAAATAGTTTCTATAATCGCATGAATCGTGCCAGAACGTTTTATTCGAATTTTAGGTTGAATTCAGATTCACAATCCTGAAGTAAATTCAATATGACCTATCAATATTGGTCCATATTACGTAGAAAATTTCAGTGATCCAAACACAAATAATGAAAATGACAGTACTAGCCCGTTCAACTCTCTTTACCCCATTTTATTAAATAAGTTATACCTCTGGGTGAACTATCTTTTGAATTTCGATAGGAGGCTAATTGCGGTTTATGAAAACCGATTGGTATTACTAAAAAAGATCTAAAAAGTAGAGTGCAAATAGGTTCAAATTGAAAACTGATGTAAAGCGGGTAAAAATGAGCCAGAACCGTCATTCCCAGCATGTGTCCTTGAATCACTGAAGTTTTATACGTAATATGGACCAATATTGATTGTTCGTATTGGATCTGCTTTCAGATTGTAAATCAATATCTATCAATAGACTCAGTTAAAAAATAAATTGAGGTAAAACGGTATAATACGATTCGTGCGGTTATTGAACCTATTTGTATTCTACTTTTTAAGGCTTTCTACGTAATATCAATCGATAGTATCTAACCGCAATCAGCTCCCTTTCGGTATGCGAAAGAAAGTTTAACCAGAAATACGACTTTTAAAATAAATTGGGGTAAGACGATGTAACAAGAAGCGTGCGGTCATTGAACCTATTTGTACTCTATTTTTAGGGCTTTCTTTGTAATATCAATCAAGTTTAATAAACCGCAATCAGCTTCCTTTCGGTATGCGAAAGAATGTTTACCCAGAAATACGACTTTTGAAATAAATTGGGTGAAACGGTATAACAAGACACATGCGGTCATTGAACCTATTTGTACTCTATTTTTAGGGCTTTATTCGTAACATCAATCGATGTTAGTTAACTTCAATCAGTCACCTTTTGGTATGCGAAAAAGAGTATAACTAGAAATACGACTTATGAATAAATTGGGGTAAAACGGTATAACAATATTCATACGGTCATTGAACCTAATTGTAATCTTATTTTCAGAACTTTCTTCGTAATATCATTCGGTTTTAATTAATTGCAATCAACTTCCTTTCGGTATGAGAAAGAAAGTTGAATCAGAGATAGGACTTTTAAAATAAATTGGGGTAAAACGGTATAATAAGGTTCGAAAGGTCATTGAACCCATTTGAAATCTTATTTTCGGGTCTTTCTTTATAATATCTATTTTCATCAACCGCAATCAGTCTTCTTTCGGAATGCAATGAATGAAATAAATTAGGGTAAAACGGGTTCAATAGGCTACTACTGTTACTTCCATTGTATTTAATTGGATCACAAATGTTTTGTACGGAATATGAATCAATATTGATAGATCGTATTGGATTCACTTTTGGATTATAGATCATATTTCAACGTAATATAATAACAAATGAACTGTTTTTTATCCACTTAGTGGTGTAATGATGCCTTTCTCATATCAATCTTATAATTATACATAATACGATGGTATTCTTATAATTTTTGGTATTACAATAATTTTCTTCGATTTTTAAATGAATATCCGAAATCGATTTGTTTGACCGTCGACTAATAGAAAACTATCAATTGTGAGGTCGATTTAGAATTTTTTCTACGGGTTTCGCTCTTCTCAGTGGTGGTATAAAATATTTAACACACTTTACCCTATATTTCCGGATCCAGAAGTCGGATCCGGATGAAATTCAGGAATTACGTATGGGACCATAAAATGTCCTTAGGTCCTATTTGAACCTAAGTTTGTGAAAATCGCCCTCCGAGCCTCGGTGCAAACGGAAATGGGGTAAACTGTACAACGATGCAATTAGACTGATTGGTTATGATATTTTAGACTCTTCTACATCAAAACATCCTATTCTCTCTACAGCAAGTACTTTGATTTTATGTTATATCGGGTAACAGGTATTTTGGCCACTTCATATATTTTGGCCCACGCAACAAACTTTATGGATTAAACCGATGTTAAGTAACCCATTTTGCATCGAATTGAAACTAATTACATTAAATGACCTATTTCGAAAGGGTTATTCAAAAATATTACAACATTTGGTGGATATTTTTAGAAAGTTGACCAAAATAAAAAAAATCCTAATGTGGGCCAAACCTTTGTTACCCTAGTTAAGTATGAATACAATGCAGTATCAAAAGTGATCTTGCGGTAAAATGAACATGATAGAGTTTCGTGCGGTCCTTCTAAATATATGAAATCGATTTTAGTGATTATTTTACACCAAAAAATTGCTTTGTGGTCAGCTGTATCATGCCCCCAAGAAAGTCGTCACGTTTTTGGTCCATTTTTCCTCACTGTGCAATGGCCGCAATGTGCACTGGGCTCAAACGAGCCTAAGCTTGTTGAAATTGGTTCAGCCATCTTTGAGAAAATTGAGCGGTATGAAAACAACGCGTTTTGTCGGTTAGCCATTTATACCATCATATCTCGGAATCAGAAGTCACAGTTATTTAATCTTCAAACTTGGTCTATGGACCAGTAGTAGTTTTTGAGCAAGCCTAACAATGTAGAAATCGGTTTAACCATTTCTGAGAAAATTGAGTAATAAAAAACCTGTTTTAATCCACCTGGTGATGTAATGATGCCTTTTTCACATCAATCATATTATTGTATATAATACCTTGATATTCTGTTAAAAATGTTTCTAATGAAATCATGAAAGAAGCCGAAAAGATTGTTTGTGCATTAACTAGTATAACCTAGTGTAGAATGAAATAGTTTGCTGATCGGCTAGTCCAGGGGTTCCCAAACTATTTTGGGTCATGGACCCCTTTATTCAAATTAACTTAGGCCTCAGACTCCCATCAACTTTAAAAATTCAATTTCTAGATTTTTTTTTGATATTGTTGTAAAAGACTTACCAATTTCTGCGAATGGTAAAAATATTAAATGTTTCAAATAACAACTTATATCAAACAATAGGGGGTCGATTTCTAAACCTCGTCGACCCCCATAGTCAGTTTCCATTTACGTCGACCCCCGCAAAAAGGATATCGACCCCATTATAGGTACTTCCGACACCGATACCCGAGAACTGGTATATTCGATGTCGGTTCGTATGGTGATCAACTAATATGCCGTATAAACTCTACTAGTTTTTTTGAAATTTTGAAAAATTCATGAAATATATATATATATATATATATATATATATATATATATATATATATATATATATATATATATATATATATATATATATATATATATATATATATATATATATATATATATATATATATATATATATATATATACATATATATATATATATATATATATATATATATATATATATATATATATATATATATTTATATATATATATATATATATATATATATATATATATATATATATATATATATATATATATATATATATATATATATATATATATATATATATATATATATATATATAAATTTGAAATTTTTTCATTTGTTTATTATTTTTAACTTTTGTCATTAAACAAACTATAAAGGTTTTGGTAAGTTTGAGAAGTAATTTCACTTGATTTTACGTTTCGCCTTAGACTCATCAGTGCGTAGTAGTTTATGTTGAACTGCTACCTCCGACCTGACGGTTCAACATAAACCGCTAGGCAGACGTAAAGTTAATGCTATTTGCAAAACACTTCTTTCATATTACACCTTCATTTATTTATTTATTTGTAACATCAAAACTGACGTCCCGAACGAAACAAGTTTCGGCTTACTAGCCGTGCAGATACAGGTAATACATACAGGTGTAATATCAAATACAGTAATACGTACAGGTCTAATATCAAAGAAGTGTTTTGCAAATAGCATTAACTTTACGTCTGCCTAGCGGTTTATGTTGAACCGTCAGGTCGGAGGTAGCAGTTCAACATAAACTGCAACGCACTGAAGAGTCTAAGGCGAAACGTAAAATCAAGTGAAATTGGTTATGTGCACCTAACATAAATTAGGGGTAAAAGCTCTTTACCTCTCAAACTTACCAAAATCTGTACGGCTAGTAAGTCGAAACTTGTTTCGTTCGGGTTTGGGTGGCTGATTTTGAGTGGAATGCCCCAAATATAGTATATATATATATATATATATATATATATATATATATTTATATATATATATATATATATATATATATATATATATATATATATATATATATATATATATATATATATATATATATATATATATATATATATATATATATATATATGTATATATATATATATATCTATATATATATATATATATATATATATATATATATATATATATATATATATATATATATATATATATATATATATATATATATATATATATATATATATATATATATATATATATATATATATATATATATATATATATATATATATATATATATATATATATATATATATATATACAACTCTGGTGGACTGTTGTGCTCTGCAGATTGATTTAGAGAGAATTCTAACATGATGCTATAAAAACGGAATGGGAGTGAACATTGAAAAATCTAGCAGCATTACTTTTGCACGAGTACGATTCCCAATTGTTTTCGAATATACTATGGACGCTGTCCCTATAAAAGAGTAACATCGGTCAAGGATCTTTGTATTATTCTCGACAGTAAACTTCGATTCACAGAACACTATTCAATCATGACAGCAAAGGCATATGTAGTATTAGGGCTCATCAAACGCAATACTCGAATATGGAGTTACTGTGTGGTCACCATACCACTCTATCCACATAGATCATATTGAACGAGTACAAAAGAGCTTCATCAGATTTACCCTTCGGTAACTTCCTTGCAAAATTGTTTACAACTTCGTCTCTATTATCATCGCTGCGCTCTCATCAATCTTTCCACTCTACGAAATAAACGAATATACTTGCAGCGACTGTTTATATTTGAATTGATATCGCACAACATGGCCTGTGCTGTTGGACGAATTAGATCAACGTTCAGTCGGTGCTGAACAGTCGTTCGCACTGCACGCGTATAGCTCCTGTAAAATGTTTCTGGCTACCTAGAGAATCACTAACAGTCTTTTTAAAGACAAACAATTAGTCAAGGATATACAAAGAGTGATATTCTAATATAATCAGTCTTTTTCAAGATTAAGAAATCAATCAGCCTTTTTTAAGGCTAACTATTCAAAGAACTATTCTTCGAACTAATCAGTCTTTATTAAGACTACCACAAAATCAGTCTTTATCAAGACTTTTGAAAACTAGGAGTCTAATCGAAGACTAATTTAGCCTAGTTAATTGAATTTAAAATTTCATTCATTTCAAAAATGCCTGCATCCAACCGGAAATGCAACAAGCCTTAGGCTAAAAATAATTCAAAACGGAATAAATCACAATCCGTTATTCAACATTTTTCTAATAACATTCACGATCTTATTGAATCTGAATGTAAAAATAAAAGACAACGGACGGATTTCCCTTTTGTTGATTCTATGCCGTCTAACAATATTTACGAGATTCTTCCTGAATCCGATTGTAGCGACATAGAAGAAATTTTTACAAAAAAAAAAACAAAAAATGGACGCTTGTCGTTCTGGGAAGATACAACAATCTATGCATCCCCTGACGGTGATGATTTCCGACTTCAAAGCATTCCGTACTGAGCTTTCTACTTTTATCCCGGAAGTAAAAGTCTCATTTCAAATCGGATAAAGAGGAGAATTTCAAGTTTTGGTTGATGGATTGGAAGATTATGAACGTCTTATCCGATATTTGTCAGAGAAACATCATAAATTTTATTCATATAACATAAAATCAGACAGACCCTTCAAGGCTGTCTTGAAAGGCTTATCAAAAGATCAAAGTACTGATGAAATTAAAAATGAACTAAAAGAATTGCATAGTTTTGCCCCTTCCCAAGTAATACTTATGAAAAAAGAGCGAATGGTACTTCTAAACCACGCTCTGGAATTTCCCATGAACTTTACCTAATATACTTCAATCGAAGTGATGTAAACAATTTGAAAACTTCCGAAAAGGTACTTTTCATTTCCCACATTAAAATTCATTGGGAACATTATAAACGGCATAATGGTATTGCAAACTTAACGCAATGTCGTTGTTGCAAGGCTTCGGCCATGGAACCAAAAATTGTCACGGTGTTTGAATTGTGGTAAATCGCATTCGAAAGACGTTTGTCCAATAAATGAAACCACTGAAAAATTTTAATGTTCGAATTGCGATGGAAATCATAAATCCAATCATTTGAAATGTCATGTCAGGGAACAAAATTTAAACGCTCGTTCGCTTAGAGAACAAGTCAAATATAGGACCTTAAATTTACAAAACATACCTGAAAATTAAAAAAAAACGTTACAAGTGCCACGACTAATTCTTCTAAGGCACTTATTTCTTCGAATTTAAAACAAAAAACAGGTACTCCTTCCAATTCGTCTTCTAACGAAAACAGTTTACTGACATGTAGATCGACCTCATCATCATCTTCTAATGATAGTTACTCTTTGGTACCAGGTAGACAAATACCTCTTAAATATTCTAATGTAAATAATCAATATTCTAATCTATATATATAAAAATGGATGTAAGTTTGTATGTTTGTAACGCGATAGCTTCGGAACTACTGAACGGATTGCCACCAAACTTGGCACAGGTACTTATTGTATTTCAGAGATGGTTTAGGGATTATATTTATATGGGAGGGAGCGTAGCAAGTGTCATAAACAAGGCGGGGTCATGGAAAAATTCATATAACTTGACAAGAATCGATACGTTTCGAAGACCGTAGAACCATTTTGCATACCTTAGATATGACTATATGTGGGGTGGATGTAGCAAGTGCCTTTAAAAAGGGGGGTGTAATGTTTAAAACGGCATAATTCCGAAACTACTGAACGGATTGCCACCAAACTTGGCACAGATACTTCTTGCTTTGCTGAGATGGTTATAAGCGTCTTTCTTTGGGGGAGGGAGCGTAGTAAGTGTTCTTAACAGGGGGTGCTCATGAAAAAATTTGTCAAATTTGACGAGAATCGATACTTTTTTAAGACCATAGAAACATTTTGCATATATTAAATATGATTATATGGGGGGTGGATGTAGCAAGTGCCTTTAAAAAGGGGGGTGTAATGTTTGCAATGGCATAACTCCGGAATTACTGAACGGATTGCTATCAAACTTGGAACATGTACTTCTTGCTCTTCAGAGATAGTCATAAGCGTATTTTTATGGGGGGAGGGAGCGTAGCAAGTGTAATAACCAAGGAGGGGTCATGAAAAAATTCATATAACTTGATGAAAACCGATATTTTTTGAAGATCTCAGAAACATTTTGCATACCGTAGATGTAATTTAATGGGGGATGGATGCAGCAAGTGCCTTTTAAAAGGGGGTGTAATGTTTGTAATGGCATATCTTCAAAACTACTTAACGGATTGCTATTAAACCTGAAACATTTACTTCTTGCTCTTCAGATATAATTATAAGAATATTTCCATGGGGGGAGCGAGCGTAGCAAGTGTCCTTAACAAAGGTGGTCATTAAAAATATCTAATTTGACGACAATCGGTACTTTTTGAAGACACTTTTTGCACAACTTCGATAAGATTATAAGGATATTCTGTGGGGAGAGGGTGTAGTAAGTGCCTCTAAAAAAGGAGTGTAATGTTTGTAACTCCGGAGCTATTGAACGAATTGCTATCAAATTTGGTACAGTTAATTATTGCTCTTCAGAAATAGTCATAAAGGTATTTTGATAGGGGAGGAAGCGTAGCAAGTATCATTAACAGGAGGGGCCAAGAAAAAAAAATTCATAAAATTTGACAAGAATCGATAATTTTTGAAGATTATGCAAACATTTTCCATACCTTAGATATGATAGATATGGTGAGTGAATGTAGCAAGTGCATTAAAAAAGGGGGATGTAACGGTATAACTCCGACAACACTGAACCGATTGCTATCACACTTGGCATAGCTGCTTTTTGCTCTTCAGAGATAGTTGTAAGGGTATTTTTATGGGGGAGAGCGTAGCAACTATACTTAACAGGTGTCATGAAAAAATTTATTTAATTTGACGAGAACCGATACTTTTTGGAGACCATAGATACTTTTTGTGCAACTTAGGGTATTCGTGTAGTACGTCCCTCTAAAAAAGGGGATGTAATGTTTGTAACGGCGCAACTCCGGAACTACTGAACGGATTGCTATCAAATTTGGCACAGATACTTCTTGTTCTTCAGAAATGATCATTAGGAAATTTTCAGGGAGGAAAGTGTGTAGGAAGTGTCCTTAACATGGGGGGAGAGGGTCAATGACGAAATTTGAATATAATCGACATTTAGACTAGAAGGAGGGGTTTCATAAAATAAATTTTATTCTCCCATTTTTTATAAAACAAGAGTGTGGCAAAAATTTCAAGGTCGTATTTTTCTTTGAATAATTTCAAAGGATCTGGTTCCATTTTGCCGGGGATTTCAAAGAGCTAAGGGAAAATAATCGTTATCTGTCTATGAACGCGAGTGTATTTAAGTTTCAGCATAACTACGAAACAACTAAACGAATTGCCACCAAGTTTGGCTCATGTGCCAAAGGTGGGAATCGATATTTTTTGAAAAGCACAGATACACTACTCAGGGTAATCATGGAAGCGATCTGTAGTAAGTTCACTGACAAATAGGAAGTTAAATCAAAATAGATTATAATATTTTTGAGGATGAGGGAGTGTAGCAAGTGCCCCGAACATGGAAAGTGTAAGCGAAAAATGATCGGGTTTTACGAAAAACTGGTACTTCTTTACGAGTACAGTATATTTCTAGCAACTGAGAGAGGTTCACAAAAATATTTACAAGAGGAAGGGGAAATAAGTATTCTCAACATTGATCTGAAGTGACAAAATCATACAATCAATGTGCATTTTATTATGTAAATTGAGAAAACTGTCGACTCAAGGTGATGGAAATAGGATTACAGTAAATTTTGTATTAACTGAATCATTATTCTATAGGTTTTCCTCTCCGATGAACGACCAAAATGGTTAAAACCTTGGTAAAATAAATTATATAAAAACGTCATTCTCTACTACGAATGTTGTTATGATGTTAAACAACCTTTCGTTATAAAATAATCATTATCAGATAAAAATTTTTGAACAATTCATGATGTCATAAACTTTTTATAAAGAGGAGGGAGTAGCAAGTGATTACATCGATGGAAGCCAAAGGTATTGTAGATCGATTGTGACGAGGAAGTACGGAAGTGCGTTACAAGCACATATAGATATGAAACTCGGAGGTTACAAAGAAGGTATTTATAGAGAGAAAGGTGTTTTAAATGTTCCTAATAAAAGGATTCAAATATAAAACTGACCCGATTTGTGGAGAATACCATGAAAATTATGATTATTATGAGATCTAAGATGGGACACTGATCATTCGCAGTCTGAACATGAAAGGAGTATTGTTCGATCGGGTTTCCGTCTAAGTTATGTTTCACTACTAGAGTATTTCACTAAGCAGGACAACTTCGAAAAATTTTCGTCGGCCTTCCCTTCACGAAACATTTCCGAGCAAAGCCGGGTAATTCAGCTAGTGTAATAATAATATTCTAATGCAAATAATCAAAACGGCTTCCAGTTTCTCTTCTAACGAAAACAATTTATTAATAGGTAGATCGGCCAAATCATCTTCTTCTAATGGCAGTTACACTAGTGTAACAGGTAGAAATTTACCTACCAATCTTTCTTCAATGCCATTCGCTTCTTTAAACGAAGTCGATTTAGGTGATATAACTGAAAATAAAATGATCTACCTACAAGATCAACTTTTTCCAATGATCATCCGAATGAATTCGATTTCATCACTTTTTGAAGCATTTCAAATCGGATGGCAATTTGCAAATAATATTATAATGAATTTTAAATTTAACAGTGATGTTAAATAATTATTCTAACCATTCGTAACCGAAGTGAATACACGCGTTTTCTAACAATCGACATCGGTAAGACGAAGGTGCCTTTCACAGCAGAGGCTGTGGTATAGGCGTTAAATAGAAGTGATAAAAAGTAGCATCCCCTCAAGTGAGTTTTGTCTGTGCACCGGTTTCGTATCGGTATCGACAGTAGACGCTGTTGTGCTATCCTCGGGCAGCAGTTATTTCTATTGTTTGCTACCCGCACCGCAGCAGCCAAATTCTGAGTCAATGTCACGCTGAGACACAACGAAGGAGTGAAGGAGCAACTCACCTAACAGCTTACCGTGACATACTGTAAAGTATTTTCTCAAACGTTTTTTTCTACTTTTGCTATTCATATATTTTCTTTTCATTTTATTTCTTCCATTCTCATTTCAAGTGCTAGAGACTTTTTTGCTTCCGCACTTAAAATATGAATATTGATGATAGTGGGGGTGTCTCGGAATTGTCCGAGAAATACATTTATTTCGCGCATGGCGATTTGTCGACAAAGCGACTCAGTTACATGGGCTCATGCTTAAGCCCCCTTTTATACAACTTTTACCTAAACAACATTGATGAATGTATCAACACATCTTGCACGCTAAGACTAAGATCTCCAAGGACCATTGCAAGATACCCTCGACAACTTGTCGACATGGGCTATTCAAATGGGTATCGAGCTCTCTACCTAGACAACTGAGATGGTTGTATTTTCGAGGAAGCGAGAACCAGCACAATTACAGCTTCTACAAAAGGGTGAAACCATCCCGATCAACAGAGAAGAACTAAATTGTAACAGAAATTGTTATGATATTTCTAACAACCACTGTTATAAACTTGGGCTCGTTAATAGTTAAAATATCAAAAAATATAACAAAATCTATTCCTGAGAATTGTTCAACCTAACAGGGTGTGATATGATGCAAACAAAAATATATCATAATCAGATTGTTAATTTCATCATTCAAATATCTCCCACAGTTATAATTATGTTACATTTAATATATATATATATATATATATATATATATATATATATATATATATATATATATATATATATATATATATATATATATATATATATATATATATATATATATATATATATATATATATATATATATATATATATATATATATATATATATATATATATATATATATATATATATATATATATATATGTGTGTGTATGTATATTTATATTCTTTTAAAAAAAAAAGTTAAATAAGTTAATGTTAATATTTTATTCTGGAGCATGTTTTTATCATATAAAATAAAAAGACACGGAATCCAATTGTGTCAGTTACATATTCAGTGAAAGGAAATCAAAACAGAAAATGATTGATAAAACGAGAGGTTTCTGAAATCAACGTTTTTTGCCGTAATACGATATGACTCTCGCCATCAGTCGACAGCACTCATCTGCGTTTCTCTTCGCAATCGACGGAGCATCTCCCAGGAATAAACGGTGTTCAAGAAGACGATCTGAAAATATATGTAATTTTTACATTTCTGAATAGTTATATAGAATCTCATTATAAATTACTTGATATATATTCAACTTTTTCAGACTCGAGAGCGATACGCTTATAGCTAGATTCCGGACAAAAAGAAGTTGACTTTTCTTGCCGGCTTCTACCTAGAGGGTTGTTAGAAGCGCGTCCCGTCACCGTTCGATTTTGCAAACCATCGGGCCACAAATGAAGCATAAGCAGCTTTACAAATATGTAATCACTTTTGTTTGCGGCATCGGAAAACATGCGAAGTTTATTCTGATCGGGATATCCTGCTACTTCGGTGAATATTGTAGTTCGTGGCTGACCAATAAGTTTACTGCTTAGAGCGTCAGTGAGACTCATGCATCTTGTTGATGTGTCGTCATATTTAGTCTTCAATTTTTTATTTTGTTCCACCAATTTTGTATATTTTTTTATCAATAACTCAATAGCTGCTTGATGACCACATTTGCACACTATAAATTAATATGAAATAATATATAAGTCATGCAATGCTTAATTGAGTATAAGTTAGATTTGAATTTACCGATAGAATACCAATCGATTTTGTTCTGGATGTTGTTTCTCTGAATATCTCTATAACAGGAGTATTTTGAATCGGTCGATGCAGATGTGTAAGAGTGAGAATCCCCCGTGTCCGATTCTGCAGTACAGTCTAATGACGATATTTGAGCATATGGAATGCAGACGTTAGGAGTTCTTTGGCCAATGCTACCATCAGATATCGATTCTACCGTACCGAGACCATTGTTGGCTGACAATGTTGAAGATGGGTTATAACTGGGTAAAATTGGTAAAACACAAGTTCGTTTAACCTAAAAAACCAAACGAAATGTTACTCAAAGAAATTTATCAAATATATTTCCATTTACCGGTAAAGATAGCTTTTTTCTATTAGCTGTAAAATTCGTGGGTATACAGTCTGTTTGAGAATAGTCATCGTGCATTATTTTTCCGGTGACGGAGCATTTGTTATTGCTTCTCGTTTTAATTTGAGTTTGTTTAGTTTTTGGGATAACTTTTCTCTCATTTTCCATATTCATAACATTGTCGAGCAGCAGCCGCTTACCTTCATACATATTTCGTGAAGGATTGTTTACGAAATTAGTCTCACAATTGTACTCGTGTTTCTCTTCACCATTTTGAAGCGTATGCAATTCATTTTTGCGATTTAAACCTAAGGACCAGTTTTCCAAGTCACTTTCTCGCAAAATAACATCACTTGCTGATTTTTTTCCAATACTCTGCCGATGAATCTCTTCCACTGGGTTATTTTCAGAAGTTTGCTCGCCATCCGGAATATTTTCAAACAAATCTAGTCGAGCACGAACAGCACATTTTCGAAAAAGCTTTTTTCGTTGAAACTCTTTTGCTGATTTCTGATTTTTCGAAACAATTTTCTTTACCTGAAATATAATGAAAATAGTTTATTTCGTCTACATGATGAACTAACTTACCGTGGCGTCATGGATAGTCAAACGTTCGGTAGCTGCCATTGTGTTTCCGATCACTTTTTCACTATTTTCAGCATATTTTTCCTGCACGCTTTTCGAGTTATTGAGGAATTTCGAATTGTGCTGGTTCGCAGTTAAAAGGACTTTTCTTTTAGCCACATTTATATAGTTTCCGCGACTTTTACCCATTTTGAAAAAAAAAGCGGATGCTTCCGCACGTTGCAGCCAATAAACTAAAACGGAGTATACCAAGACTAAATACTAACGGTGAATATATTACAGTTTGCATTACAAGCAAGTTTTTACATTATTCTATTCGTGGCAAGATGTAGTTTTGTAGTTTAGTACTAATAACTATTTTTAACATACTGTTACAAAAATATGAATAGTTAAGGTAATCAAGCCTCCTACTGGTGGTCGGCAGTGGCTGATAATGTAAAGGTTATAAAAATAAAGAATTTATTCTCATTTTAGGTCGTTAAAAATATTCTCGGCATCTTATTGAAATGTTGGTTTTCCAAAATCATGTAGTCTTAATATTATAGTTCGTTTATGTTATTTGAATTTACATTTCCGTTTGCAGGATACAAACAGACGTCATTACATTTTCGTTTGTGGAACAGTTTTTTTTTACTATTTAGGAGTACTGTTTACATGCTCGTAAGACGACTTGGTTCAACATAAGTCAAATTCCATGGAAGCGATAGTTCCTAGATATTTGTTATTGTGTGGCGTTTTCGGTTGCATCGTTTCTGCATTGAACTAATTAAGTGTTCTCAACTACATAAATGCCAAATACCATAATGTTGAGCAATTGAAATTTCACTTGAAACGAATGACGTGCTTGTTACTTTAGTATTTTACGTTTTTTTGGTTTTTCATATACATATTGCTTCGTAATTTGATTTTCACATTTTAAATTTTAACCACCTATACTACTGCAACGTGGCCTTGTTGGAATGACGTAAAGTGTAGCTTGCCAAGGTTGCCATATTCACAGAGTTATTAATAAAACCAAACACTCATCTATTTTACCAAACAGATTCTGCGGCACAGATCACAAAATTTTTCAGATTTCACAAATTTTAAGCATATTTGGCTAAACTTAAAGATTTTCAGAACATTTCTCACAAATTTCCACAGATTTAAAACAAAAATATGCATTAAATATGGGAAACATTTATTATGTTGAGGCACAGATTCTAATTTGGCCGCTCTAGACCTTACAAACAGAGATGCCATTTATACAGATTTTGCAAAAAGCAAGAAAGATATATATAAACAAATTAAAAGTTTTCTAATCAACGGGCAAATCACAAATTGAATTGGAAATCCTTTTGTGCAAATATGTGATTATCCGCACTGAAATACATTAAGCATCATGAGCTTTTATTGTCATTTTCAAAGTATATAAGTATATCGAATTGCATTTTAATGGTTGTTGATAAAACAATTATATTAAATTTGGTCGTTGTTCATTCTTGTGAGCGCGGCAATGAACTACGAAGATATAAAAAATAAATGCTCATTGAATCTTCCATTCTAGAACCATAATAAGTTAGAATAACATCATTCTACTGTAGAAATTTCATTGTATTAGTGAATACAGATAACAACAGAGTTTTCATACAGAGCAATACAGATTTTCTAAAACATATCTGGCATCTCTGTTCATTACATTGATTGGCCTGTTGACCAGAGTTACCATATTCACAGATTTTTCTGTAAAACCACATATAATTTACTTATTTTGCTACCCCAATTTTGTGCGCAGAACATAGATTTTATCAAAATTCACAGATTTCTACCGATTTTTATGAATATTTCATAAAAATGGGTAGATTTTCAAAATGTTTTCCACAGATTTTTATAGATTGTGATCAATAGTATGCAATACAATTTTTTCAAATTGAAATACTTATTTTGAAATGGCAACTCTGCTATTGACGGTTCGTGTTATACTTTGAAAAGCAAAGAATAACAAATCAAGTCGCTGAAAATGCATACTCAACGAAGACCTCGTCATCATTACCTGATGCATCCTTGGCACAATCGAAAGTATATAAAAAAGGTATGAAGTATTTACAATACTAGTCCTCCCAATTTAGTATACAAAATTTTCAGCAACAAAAAAACAATTCACAAACGAATGCAATCCGAGAGATGCCGGATACGGAGATCATATTGAATGATGCATTTTCCATTAATCTGCGAAATGAAGATCTTAATGATAATATGATGAGGCAAAACAATAACAATGTTCGTGGCGACAATAATGTAATTGAACGACCAATTTATGAAGAAGTAGGTATCTTAATTTGCATGATCAGATGCAAAGAAGTTGTATTTAAACATTTTATCGGTAACCGTTAGAGAGATGACTATGACATTAGGAGTGAAATAACAAGTATCGATCAAACGGCGGACGTAAATGAAATGGATGCTCAATTTGATAAGGTTAACAATTACAAATTTTATTAATAAATTAAGTAAGATAAAAATTTATTTAATGTTTTTGACCTTAGCAATTTCATAATGAGCAAAGATATATAACCTTCATTGACGACATGAAAGTAAATGATGTTCTCTTCATGATGCTGAACGTCTACGTTAAACATAAGTTAACTCAAGAAGCGGTAGAAGATTTAATGCGAATGCTGAATTTAATGACGAAGCTAAAGCCGTTTCCAAAGAAATTTGCCACGTTTGCAAAGATGTTTCCAGATCCTTACAATATTAATAGAACTTATTTTTGCACAAACTGTCAATACGGGTGGGGTAAAAAATTTGCAATTTAGTTTCATCATGAATACTAAAAATATTGCAGGTATGAGAGCGAACAATGTCCTGAATCAATATGTCCTATTGAAAACTGTGGTTCGACAACGAAAGACTTTTTTATTACAATTCCTATTGAAGAACAGATCCGAGAAACCTATACAAAATATTTCAAAGAGATTAAAGAATATAAAGAAATAGTTGAAAATAAAAATATTGCGGATATTAATCGTGGTCGACTCGCACAGTCTTTACCTCCGGGAAACTACATTACTCTATCTGCGAATGAAGATGCAGCAGTTGCATTTAAATGCACCAACAAAAACCCCTTCTTAATCCACCTAGTGGTGTGATAATGCCTTTCTCTTCTTTCATAACAGTCTCATGAAAATATGTTTCATACTTTTATTAAATAATTTTGGACACTAATTTTGACAACAATTGATGCAGATTGATTCGAATAGTTCACAAAAGCATGCTTCAGTGTTTATGTCACACAGTCAGCATCATTTTTCCAAACTAGTGCTTGACATTTGTGTTGCCTATTTGTAATCAGTGATGCTAATCTAAAAAAGCCTTCTTAGTCCACTTAGTGGAGTTTTCATATATCTTGAAAAAATCACCATAGGGGGGAGTACATGAAATTTTCGAAATCGAAAAAAAATTGTTGATGCCAAAAGGCTTAGAATTGCATGAAACGTCGAGATTTAGTGTCATCTCGAAAAAAAATTTTTTTGAAAAAGTCAACTTTTTGGGACTTAGAAAAAATATGAAAATTTTTCTAAGTCCCAGAAAGTTGATTTTTTCAAAAAAATTTTTTTTTAGGGGACACTAAATTTCGATGTTTTATGCAGTTTTAAGAGTTTCGGCATCAACAAAAATTTTCGATTTTGGAAATTTCATGTACTCCCCCCTATGGTGATTTTTCAAGATCGAAAATTGTCAAACCTTTACCACCGGGCAGCACCCCTTAAGCATGTCCGATTTAGGTCAAATTTTGCATGAAGGCTTTCTTCGAGGTGCTTAAACTTTTGAGCACTAGAACTTAACGAAAATAGAGGTGATCCCAAAATTTTGGCACCCTTATATATATAAGAGCGGTAAAAATCAACGTGTTTTGTCGGTTACGTCACTTATACAATCATATATCTGGAACCAAAAGTCACAACCATTTGATCTTCGAACTTGATCAATGGCACGATAGTAGCTTTCAAACGAGCCCAAGTTTGTTAAAATCGGATCAGCCATCTCTGAGAAAATTGAGCGCGTTCAAATACAACGCTTTTTGTCGGTTACGTCACTTATACAATCATATCTCTGGAACCAAAAGTCACAGCCATTTGATCTTCGAACTTGATCAATGATCCGATAGTAGCTTTCAAACGAGCCCAAGTTTGTTAAAATCGGTTCAGCCATCTCTGAGAAAATTGAGCGCGTTCAAATACAACGCTTTTTGTCGGTTACGTCACTTATACAATCATATCTCTGGAACCAAAAGTCACAGCCATTTGATCTTCGAACTTGATCAATGATCCGATAGTAGCTTTCAAACGAGCCCAAGTTTGTTAAAATCGGTTCAGCCATCTCTGAGAAAATTGAGCGCGTTCAAATACAACGCTTTTTGTCGGTTACGTCACTTATACAATCATATCTCCGGAACCAAAAGTCACAGCCATTTGATCTTCGAACTTGATCAATGGCCCGACAGTAGTTTTCAAACGAGCCCAAGTTTGTTAAAATCGGTTCAGCCATCTCTGAGAAAATTGAGCGCGTTCAAATATCTTCTAAAAGTGCACACACATACATACACACACACACACACACACACATACACACAGACATTTTCCGATCTCGTCGAACTGAGTCGAATGGTATATAACACTATGGGTCTCCGAGGCTCCGTTCGAAAGTCGGTTTTTCCAGCAATTCTAATACCTTTCTATAGAGAAAGGCAAAAACCAGTATATCCCATATTTTTAGTCGTAAATAATCTACCACCAAGATTGCGGTTCAGCAAGAACAACCTTCTCTTAGCAAGTATTTGGTTCTGCAGAGGTAAGCCTAGCATGGCTCTATTTCACAAAAATCTTGTTTTGGAGCTACAGAAACTGCGAAAAGGAATGATTATAGGAAATGAGGTTTACCAAGTTGTATTACTTCAATATTGTTTGGATTCGGTAGCGAGATGCGAATTATTGTGTTTTAAACAATTCAACGGCTTTTTCGGTTGTACTACATGCTTACATTCTGGAAAACTTATTAACAATCAAATACGATATCCTTATCAGAAAGCCAAGATTAGGAAAAATGAAGAATCACGCCAGTTAATGATGGAGGTTTATAACTCAGCATCACAGGAACCTAAATTTGGAATAAAAGGAATATGTGTATTAGTAGGCGTACCCGATTTTAATATCATTGACGGAATGCCTGTCGATTACATGCATATGGGACTTCTGGGCGTCACTAAAGTTTTATGGGAGCTGCTATTAAATGCAAACGGAGATAAACAACGTCCATATTACGTAGGCAATTGGAAGGAAATTATAGAAGACAGACTTCTTTCTATTCGTCTTCCAAGCTGCTTTCCTAGAAGATTACGAAGATTGGAAGAATATAGGAAATTCAAGGCATCTGAGTGGGAAACCATACTTTTGCATTGCTTTTACCCGTGCTTTTATAATATACTGCCTCCCAAATATCTTAAACACATTATGCTGTTTGCTTCCACAATTTATGAACTGTTGGAGTTAAGCATCACAGAATCCACTATAGCGGCTTGCGAAAGACGAATTAATAAATTTGCTAAGCAATATGGACAACTTTATGGAGACGAGAATATGCTGTATAATGTACATCTATCAACGCACTTAGTACGGACTGTTATAAACTTAGGTTGTATATCAAACACAATTTTTCGATGCATTTCTTATTTTTTCCGATTTAATCCATTTAGGTGCTTTGTGGAACACGTCACTTTTTCCATATGAGAATGGAAACAGTATGTTGGTAGATTTTCATACTTCTAATAATCATCCAGTACTTCAGCTTACATCAAAATTCATTATGAATCGAATTTGTCATCACACAACGTTACCTGATAATTCAACTATTAAGCACTGGAAGAATGAACACAAACTGGTCAAATATAATCAGCAGGCAAAATGCATACTGCCCGATGGAATTATGAATCCTCCTATTAATAAAAACGATTTTAACGACATTGGAAAGTGTGTCTACAATGGAATCAACATTTGCGCGAGATCCGTTTGTAAAAATTTTAAGTACGACGACTCGTTCATTAAATTAAACGATGCTTTCTTTAATGTTGTTCGCGTTCTTCTGGATTCCGCAGAAATTATTTTTGTTGTAGTCGAAAAACTGATAACTAAGAAATTGTTCGAAAACATGTACACATTCAAATTATCAAATTCATTATTCTTATTGAAACTGGATGCGACTATTCGCCAATGTATTAGTGTTCAACTGAATGAAAATGATCCCAAATTAAAAATTAACTTCATTTCTGTATGCAAAATACGGACACAAGTAGATTGAAATATAATTGACATGTACATTATCTCCGACGAATGTCTAGAACGATAAACGGTGAAATAAAACAATATGAATAATAAGAAAATATGTAATCTGCATATATCTATCTGTTGTTAAATTGTAGTTCTTTCGTTTATCAAACATTCAACAACCCAGAATATCATATCTATCCTTGATAGAACTTTGATACAACTTTGGTTTCTTCTTTGGATTTGGTACCATGTTAATACCTCAATGAGATATAAATATCTAAATCAGATATAAATTTGATAAAGTTCTGTTAGGCTCTGTTGATCGGGAAAGCTCAGGTCTTCACATTTAAATACCTCGGAGTCTGGTTCGATTCCAAATGTACCTGGGGATGTCACATCAGGTATCTGAAACGAAAATGTCTACAGAGAATCAATTTCCTTCGTACAATAACCGGAACCTGATCAGGTTGTACAAAACGATGATATTGTCAGTAATGGAATATGGATGTTTCTGTCTCCGCTCTGCTGCGAATATTCATTTCATTAAACTGGAAAGAATTCAGTATCGTTGTTTGCGTATTGCCTTGGATTGCATGCAGTCAACTCATACGATGAGTCTTGAAGTGCTGGCGGGCGTCCTACCGTTGAAAAGTCGATTCTGGGATCTCTCATATCGATTGCTTATCCGATGCGACATCCCGAATCCGATGGTGATAGAAAACTTTGAAACGCTTGTCGAGCTTAATTCACAGACCCATTTTATTTCCTTGTATTTTGACTACATGGCTCAGAATATAAATCCTTCTTTGTTTGTTTCTAATTCTACTGTGTTTTTCGACACATCCATGAAAGAAGAAATCTGGGAATCCACGATCCTGTACACACTCAAGAGATCCCAAACATTTTTAGTAATAAATTTAAAGAAGTCGACTTTACTAAAATGTTTTACACTGACGGATCACATCTCGACGAGTTCACTGGCTTCGGTATATTCAATGAAAATTTACCGCTTTCTATAAACTCAGTGATCCAGCTTCAGTTTACGTCGCAGAACTAGCTAGAATTCAGTATACCCTTGAGATCATTGACACTCTGCCCACAGATCACTACTTCATTGTATCGGGCAGTCTCAGTTAAATTGAGGCTCTCCGTTTAGTGAAGCCTGGAAAGCACTCACCGTATTCCCTGGGGAAAACACGGGAACAATTGAGTGCTTCATCTGCAAAATCATACCAGATTACCTTGGTTTGGGTCCCCTCACATTGTTCCATACGGGGCAATGAGAGGGCGGACTCGTTAGCCAAGGTGGGTGCACTAGAAGGTGATATCTATGAAAGACCAATTTGCTTCAATGAATTTTTCAGTTGTTGTCGTCAGAAAACTCTGGCCAGCTGGCAAAATACATGTAATAGTGGAACTCTGGGACGATGGTTACACTCAATAATTCCACAGGTATCGACGAGAGCTTGGTTCCGGGGGTTAGACGTGAGCCGAGACTTTATTCATGTAATGTCAAGGCTTTTGTCTAATCATTATATGTTCAGCGTGCATCTCCATCGTGTGGGGTTCGCTGAGAGTTTTGTATGCGTTTGCGTTGAGGGTTATCATGACATCGAGCATGTTGTTTGGACATGTGTCGAGTGTTGTGATGCCAGGTCCCAACTTAAATGTTCCCTTCGGGCCCGAGGTATATCACTCTTCTTACCAGTCCGCGACGTCTTGGTAACTCGATATCTTCCTTACATGACTTTCATCTACAATTTCTCAAAAACTATCAATGCTCCAATATAGTGTTCTCCCTATCTCTTTCTCGTCTACAGCTCTACCGCACTCTTCTTTACGTTGCTGGAAGTATGGCCTGTGTAAACGATGTTTTAGAGCATGCACCTGCCTTGAACTGACTGAGTTGCTGGAAGCTACCCAAAAACGTCACACCAACAAAGCATCCCAATCCAGAATAATCTCTTCCTTGCTACAAGCTGAAAAACATGAAGATTCATTGAACGCAAAGTGTGTCTAAAAGATATATGCCACAAACGAATGATGTATTCAAATTTCAATTCAATACTGTTTAGTCCCCACCCTCCCTATGTCCCGTTACTAACTCTAGGGTAGTATGCCGCCCCGTAATACGGCATCCCTTCCTCACTCCCTAACAACAAGACAATCGCCCACGTTGAGCTGAAGTAAATGAGCCGAATGAAATTTTATTTGAAAAAAAAAATTATTTTGATATTTTAAATTGGAATGCACGATCTTTAAAATGGAGATAAATTTTATAATTTTCTCAAAGTTCACAAAATTCATATTGCCATTGTGACAGAAACATTTCTTAAACCAAATGTCAAATTGAAAAGCAATACACATTATGTGGTTCATCGATTTGACAGGTTTACTGGAATGGGTGGTGGAGTTGCCATTTTTGTCCAACGGCAAATTGAACATCGAATTTCACCTTCTTTCAATACTAAAGTTATTGAAAGCTTGGGAATCGAAGTTGAAACCATTCATGGAATTTATTTCATCGCTGGAGCATATTTGCCATTTCAATGCACCGGCGAACAATTAAATATATCGACCGGAATTTTTCGTAATAGGGGACTTAAAGGCTAAGCATGTCCAGTGGAATTGTAGGCAAACTAACAGTAATGGTAAAATACTTCACAATCAACTCTCAGCTGGTTACTTCACAGTTCTTCATCCCAGCAATCTGACTTGTTTCTCTTACGTGAAAACTCCGCCTACAATTGATCTGGTTCTAACAGATCAAAGTCACATTTGTAGTGAACCGATTACACATGGTGACTTTGACTCAGATCATCTTTCTGTAACATTCAGACTTTCCAATGAAGCTATAATTAATCCAATTAGTTCTATATTCAACTATCATAGTGCTAATTGGTTGGATTACAGATCTCACATTGAAAATCATGTGGATGTGTAAACGCACATCACAAACTTTGGGGAGCGCGCCAAAGCAATCAACGAGGGAACAAAATAATTGAAAGTATCGAAGACAACGGCAGAATCACCTTCAACCGCGGTAGCTCGGCACCAGTAATTGACACCTCCATAGCTTCATCATCAGTCGACAGATTATGCTCCTGGGAGGCCCTCGATGATCCTGCAAATAGCGACCATTTTCCCAACACCATTTCCCATAGCTAACACCCACCTGACACGACTCGACGACCGCGATGAGTCACGGAACGGGCAGACTGACCCGAATACGAACACCTCGTATCTATTAACATAAAACCTAACAGGGAGTACACCGCCTCAAAGGTAGGGCTAATAACGCCCACAAAAAAGGCAAACGAATCTGTGAAGCGAGCCATCCTCTGGTGGTGCCCAGAAGTGGCCGACGCCATCAAAGCCCGCCGTAAGGCACAGCGGCACTAAAAAAACAAAATCGATCACCCAACCCGACAAAACAACAAACAGACATTCAGATCTAAAAGAAACCAAGCCAATCAGCAAAAGAGGCAATCAATGCCCTCCTAATCAAGAATGCCAAACTTAAATTCAACATAACTAACTTTCCCACCGTCACCGGACATTAGTTGAACCAACCATTATCTGGCTTCGATCTCTAACGTGCACTAACACCAGCACACGGTCTATCAGCTGGAAGCAACGGTTTTTAGCTACACACTCATATAGCACCTCCCATCCGGTGCTAAATAAGCACTACTCAAGAGTTATAACACAATATTGGAGCGCGGGGAACTACCCGACGCCTTAGTCGTCCCTATCCCCAAAAAATGCGAAGGAAACCGAACTATAAAAGATTTCTCTCCCATCAGTCTTCTCACGTGTATCGGGAAAATTATGGAAAGAATGGTAAACCGCTACCTGACAACCTTTAAAGAAACTAACAAACTGCTCAACCAAAAACAATTCGCTTTCCGCCAAGACCTAGGAACAGGAACTCACCTGGGAGCCCCTGGGCAGATTTTACGCGATGCAAAAGACCAAAACCTGCATGCCGACATAGCCATCTTAGACATGGCCAAAGCCTATAACACAATATGGCGAGAAGGCATATTGCGTACTCTACTTAAAAACGTGATTAATCCACCTAGCAGTGAGATGATACCTTTTTTTATCAGGTATTCAGGAAGCAGCATAACCAAAACCGATTCGTATGGCCATAAGATGAATAAATAGTTTTGAGTCCAACTTTAAAGCTTTTCGGGATTGTCATCTACTATATAGGTTTGAGTTTTAAAAATTCATCATCTTGTAACTCCAGAATCGGATGTCAGAATGGGATATAATTGAATAATTTTGTATGGGACTATAAGTTTATTTAAATTTAAAGTTTTGTTTCTGAAATTCGATTTGGCTTTTTTTGAGAAAACGATTGAGCTTTGAGAAACGATTCGATACCGAAACCGGAATTCGAAAATCGGTGTAGATGAAGTCAGATAAATTCACCTGCTGTATAGTTTACATTTGTTTCAAAATGTTTGAAAATCAGTGTAGACATCTTGGAATAATCGTAGCGAGAATTAAATTTTTGGGCACCTTCAGAATCGAAAAGTGAATACCACTAAAACTGAAATAAGTTTAGTTGGTTATCGACTATCCAAATCTGCCAACCCGATAAAACTGATTTAATTTATGTGAGTTACACAATTTAAATTTCGTTTCACATATCATCCTGTAGCTCCGGAATCAGAGGTGGGATCCAAACATAATTTAGGAACCTTGTTTGGGAGCATACGACTTTTCATATGAATCTGAGTTTGTAGAAAACGGTTGAGTCATATCCTAAAAAAATTGAGTGAAATTATTTGTCACACACGTATTTTTTGATCTCGACGAACTGATTCGAATGGTTTATGGGTGTTATGTTCTTCCAGCATTTTTTGCTGTAAGTAGTTAAAAACAATATAATTATGGAATTGCTTTCAGCTCGAAAATTCTGCCACCATCTGGTTTACATATGTCATATTCGAACGATTATGTTGCCAAAACCGAACCGTGCTAAAATCTGTCCAAGGCAAAATGTCATAAAAAAGGATGCTGTACACAGTGTTTTTGTTACTTAGAAACAATTGTATGTAACAGTATAAGAAACGTTGCTCCCAAGCATTACTTTGTCAT
Organism: Malaya genurostris; assembly: GCF_030247185.1. Classification (NCBI taxonomy): domain Eukaryota; kingdom Metazoa; phylum Arthropoda; class Insecta; order Diptera; family Culicidae; genus Malaya; species Malaya genurostris. Next base: position 174,997,982 of record NC_080571.1, read on the forward strand.
ACAATGCTCAAAACTCCTACTGCTGGAATAGGGGGAAAAGTCGCTTACACAAAAATGTCGATATCTCCGTTGAAAATGAACGGATTTTAACAATCTATGGCTTCTTGGATAGACCCACACACATACACACAAACGGACATTTGCTCAGTTCGTCGAGTTGAATCGATTGGTATATGACATTCGGCCCGGAAAATTTTTCTAAAGTTTGAGCGAATTCTATACCTGTTTTTATATATATACAAAATGTAAAAAGAAATCACCTGCAACATGGGTGCATTTCTCAGCTATTATCTTCAAAATCGTCAATTTTAAGTTACCATAGAAGGAAACTGATCATCAACCTTCACTGAAGTCTTCCGAAACATAACAAGCAAACTCCACATACTGGTTTATGTCGACGACATAAGCATCACCTCAACAGGAAAAAACCTTAAATGCTTTCGCAGGAACATCCAAATCGCAGTTAAAAAAATCGGCCAATGGGCAAACTCAGTCGGGTTCTACATAGCACCCCATAAATGCGCAACTGCGCATTGTCGCAATTCTCACCATGTCGCTGCAGGAAACTAAAATAATGAGGACAACACTAACATACTCTTTCAACGCCTGCCAATGGTACTTGGCATCTAATCGACCGAAAACTCACCTTCAACGATCACTTTAAGAACATTAAACAAGACTGCGAAAGTTTTCTGCGGGTTATCAAAACAATAAGCTTCAGTCACCCCCGATGAAACCGATGAACAGCAACGAACAACAACAAGGACCTAATCGACAACCGAATCTTCAACGGCTCAGAAATCACCTGCCAGAACGTAGATGGATTACTACAGACGGTTGCCCCACTGTACAATCGATCAATCCGGCTGGCTAGCAACCTTCTTTCAAGCACTCCGGCATATCCAGTCTGCGTCGAATCCGGAGTCCTTTACTTTTAATGGCACGCAAACATAACCACATGTAAGAGGGCTCTCGGCTTCCTAAAAAGAATAAAAAACAACGAATAATTTCGCCAAAGACCAAAAAGCGACAATATGCTCAACTTATTATTGTAAAAGGCCTTCCACCAAACGGTGGTATGCCTGAAATTGCCAAAACTCCGTCGCCGTGAGTAGTTTGCTAAGATCTCCCGCATCGATACCAGACTAATCCGATAACTTCGGGCAAGCCCACAACCAAACATAGCTCGAACACACTTCCATCATCGAATCGAAGATAACTACCCATATAACCCAAAATTTATACCGATGGATCCAAACTAAACGACCGAGTAGGAGCCGGAACTCACAGCACAACTTCTAACCACAACTTCACTCAACATGCTCCCAAACCCTAATCCTATTCGATTCCCTGGCCGCCCTAACAGCCGTTGAAGTAGGCAACTCCCGATATCCAATCATCCAAGCAATAGAAGATCAACTTGATCAATTCACTACTCTCTGTTGGATACCCGGGCACTCCAGTATCCGAGGCCGTTGCAGAACCAGCAAGCCGCCTTAGGCAGATCCAATAACTTATAGTCCCAGAACAGTCGAACCCGAAGACCTTACTAAAAATTTCCACACTAAAACCACACTCAACTTCGTCAGAACCTGGAGATCAACCCCCGACCACACCAAAAAAATCAAAGGCGAACCAAAAAAATTGAACCGACAGGAACAACAGAATGGAACAGCGGGCGCTTTCACGACTACGAACTGGCCACACCAGTGTCACCACTGCACACACAATCTCGACCTAGCCATCCTTGACGTTGTCTAATATGTAATGTCCGACTATCCGTCGAGCACATACTAACCTTTTGCCCCGAATTCCAAAGACTCCGCAGAAAACACGGCCTCCCCGATTCTATTCGGGACATCCTTAGTAATAACCCCGAAAGGCACAGGTACTGATCGACTCAAAAACCTCTAAAATAGAAGGCAAATTTGTAAAACCAAACTCTAACATATACTATACTATACTCACCTTGCCAGGAAGAGGATACCAACCCGTCACCGGCAAACAGCGCCTCTAACACATCTGAAACTTGTGGTGACCGCATAAAATAACAGCCAATTAAAAATACACACCTGCCACAGCAATGGCACTTAACTCATTGATCCAATACGTCGCAATAGAAGATCTAGCAAATCCAGCACACACACTCAACGTAACAGATTCTATTTAACAGCAAAGAAAAGCTAACTCTACATTCCAAGGCTCTGATAATAAAAAATACCGACTTCGGCAATAACCAATCACTTCAATCACTGATCAATAATGCCGGCCGAACCTCAACACATCTAATTTCCCAGTTCAAAACACTTCTATCAGAATCTTTTTATCATCGAGCGAGGAAAATACTAAGAAAGGACAAAAACCCTAGATGATTAAATGTCACCCTACAACCTTGCACGGATAACTCCATCTACCGCAATATCAAACAACTCTTCCGGATAATACTCCGGAACCTCATTCAACTCAGTCAGAGCAAAACCATCTACAGCTGCATGTTAACTACACAAGCCATCAAAATCGGACAGGAAATATAAAACCCACTTCTGTAACAGAATCAATCATTTATGTATACAAAATTCAAACTTTGTTAAATGACATGTAATTTATCCTCTTTATATACCGCCCACACTACCCCACTCCACCACCCAAAACAACCAAATTCCCTCGGTGAAAGACCATATGGTTAAAGTCGAGGTGAAATAAACTTGCAATAATAATATAATCTCCCGTCGTTAATCAAAAACCGGAAAACAGATAGCTGCACGGATAAAAATCTATTGCCGATACCATGATTTTTCAATCATGAATTCATGAACCATGTCTTCTCATGAAAATTTATAAGCAAAATGATTGATATCATAGAAATTTTCATGATATTATTGTTCGTGATTTTAATCGGTTCCGGAAATAGATTTTTATCTGTGTGGAATCAGTTTGTTTGGCTGCCTACTGGTAATGGTTACCGATTGGTTTGCCAATTTAGATTTTTTTACGTGATTTGTTTCGCCGCTTAAGGTGACGGTACAAAATTATTAACACACTTTATTCTATAATTTCGGAACCGCAAATTCATTTGAAATTCAAGAATTCCGTATAACCAATTCATTTAATTTCTATGTTTTTGGAAATCGCCAAAATCACTGAAAAAAGTGAGTCATATCGATTATTGAAAAAATACACTATTTCCGGTGCTACCGGAATCGGAAACTGGGAGCCACGATAGCCTAAATCGGTATGTTTTACTGCTTACTGATAATAGCTAATGGTTGGTGTAGTTTTGAGCTCAGTATAGGAAATGATTTACGATTTTTGTTCCGCCGCTTTAAGTGACGATGTATTTGAATTAGTTTGTCAAAATCAGGTCAGCCATCTCCGAGAAATCCTGGTGAGATTATGTGACACGTACACACACATGCATACACACACATACATACATACACACATACATACACAAACAGACTTTGCTTAGATCGACGAACTGAGTCGAAACGTATATAACAATTTCTACTATTCGATTATCATGAAACCTAAGTTTGGGGGGCGGGTATAGCGTAATGGGTAAGTCGATGCCTTTCACGCAGCCCACCTGGGTTCGATTCCCAACCCCGCACATAGGGTCAGACAGTTTTTCTGACCCGAAGAGGCGAATGACCTTTAGGTTAGAACCTTTATAATCGAAACAAAAAAAACCTAAGTTTGTGAAAATTAATCAAACCATCACTGAGAAAAGTGAGTGAGATTGATTTTGTGTTTTGTTTTATAATTTATTTCTTGTCAACAGTATTTCATATTAATAACTGATTTCCTAATATATTTGTACTTTGTTTGAAACATACCGTAGTAATTAAATTGTGGATCCCTTGAAAGGAATTTTTTTTATTTGCTGGGACTCCACTTTATGTTAAATTGCCCATCAAAGCACGAATAAAGAGAAACTCAGCGTACTTTGTATCAAAATTAAATTTGTATTTCTAGTATTATTATTGCCAGTGTATATTTGTTTCTTGTTTTCCGCTGAGACTAATTGCGTTCACTGCCAGGGAGCTTCATATTGAACCTTTTTGGTGTGGAGGAATATGGTGGGCAAAAAAAAAGATAAATAAAACAAAAAACTACAAGAATAAGCCCCATGGGGTTGTTCGAGCCATTGATGTGGAAAAGGCAATAAAAATTTCTAATGATCGACATTTTCAATTAATCGTCACACTTTCGAATCCGCAAATGCACGAGAGTCTGCTAAGTCTTTATTATGAACCAACATCGCACGCGAACCCAGAATATAGACTATATTTGTCATGATTTGTATTTGTTTTTTAGCCGACGAAATTTCATCAATAGCCCAAATGTATGCAATTATATGTTTATACAAGCTTGCGATACAGATATCGATATTTAAGCTTCTTTTCGCCAAGCTGTTTTGTACGCAAGTAGTTATTTTTATAGCGTTTCTCTACCATTAATACCATTCTGTGATTCCGGTTGAAGCGATAAACTTTTTCTCATTATCAATCGAGTTCATCTTATATAAATCAGAAATTAATCTTATGCACTCAAAGTTTACCCTGGGGTAGCTGTCAATTTCTCAGGCGAAACGACATAACATGGGATTTCATCCGATCTTTCCTGACACAAGATCAGAGCATAGCAATTAAAGCTTCAAACCGTTTTATGGCACTTTTTGTCTTGCTGTCTAGCAACAACCTACCTCTAGCAAGCTACGTGTAGAACTGAAACGTTAGCTATAATTTTGCTTATATTTATAGCTTCGCGTGCTTCCAACAGCTTCGCTTTTGCATCGATTGACCAATCAGAGCGCTGCTTTCCCTTTGATATATCGCTTACTCCTTCAAAACTGTCGACTATGGCAGGGAAATCCGGTATGCCGGAGATTTTTTGCAGACAAAATAGGACACTGCGAGCTAATAATTAACATTTCAATGATATACAATTAAAAATACATGGCTATGAACATTCAAATCAAAACGTAGAAATATTTCCAATCAAATGGTGACATGATATTATTAATTGATACAAAATTGACTGAGCTGTAATTGTTCAAAACCTGACCACATTTCTACGTGTATTTTTCTTGAGTTTCTAGTTTGCACCTCTATATAGAAAACAAAAATGTGTTCTACATTAGAAAAATAATAAAAAATATTATTGTAGTGTCAGAGACATAGCTGAAAGTCGTGAATACGAATAAAACTGACACGATTTCTTTACACTTTCGAATTGATAGTTGATCGATTGTGTGAATTGCGAAACTTTCCCCCTTTTCACTACAAAAATTTTCAACGATTTTTGACGTCGATTATCTCATTTCGCATTGACCTTTTTTATTGAAAGAAACTAGGATTCATTTCTGCCTTTTAGAAGGACCAAATTGTGGAATTCTCTTCGATATTTAGCACAGTTTGGAACATTTATCTAGAACGATTTTCGCACAGCGAAAAAAGCACGAATCAAATCAAATTATTTTGGATTTTCACTAAACTGATTATTTCTATCTTCGATTTGCAAAGAAGTAATCTCAATAGTTCTTCAAATAACATTTAGAGCAATTAGAACGGCTGATTTCATATAATGTTGTCCACTTTCCGTTCCATGTTTTCTTTCTCTCCAATGCAAAGCACCAGCAGCTGATGCAATCGTTCTTGATTGAACTGAAACAAACCGACACATTCGCTCGTTTGATTTAACCCATTACAGCACCAGCCAATCAGTACGCGAGATGTCTGCTTCTATACAAGAGCATCTATATAAAAGTTGAGTGGTTCATTTTTCCTACCATCATTCGTCATCTAACACTCGATGTGGATAGACGAATAACCTACTACGACTAATTTCGATTTTATTTTATCTTTTATTCGCAGCTTTCTACCTACCCAAGCTATGGGTAAAACGCGCCTTAGTTCCGAGAAGGTTCCAAAGGATGCTAAACGTCTGAAGCCAAGTGATGTACAGGTAAAACACCGTTTGCTGAGTAACAACCAATACGCTGATCTGCCAGTTGATGTCGAAGAGGAACTGCAGAAGAAGGAAAATATGCCGCCTTCCTACCTGAAGGGCTTCCCACCAACTCTACTCTCGGATTTCAACACACTGATCAGCAAAGGACTACAGGCAACAATCCGTTTATGTACTGAAGGCTACAAAATAACTGTTCCGGCTTTGAACCACTACAAAGGAGTGGAATTGTACCTGAAGCAGACAAAAGCGGAATACTTCACACACGATATTGCCTCCAATAAACCTATGAATGTTGTACTTCGAGGTCTACCCGACATGGTGGAAGCCGAACTAAAGCAGGCACTGTCGGAGGCTGGACTTAAGCCTTTGATGGTGTTTAAAATGAAGCGACATAACACGGACAAAAAGTATCGAGATCAACTGTACTTGGTTCATCTGGAGAGGGCTCCATCACCATGAGTCAACTGAAAACCATAAAATCATTATTTCATATAATCATCGAATGGCAAAAGTATAAACCGGTACATCGGGATGTCACACAGTGCATGAACTGTTTGAACTACGGCCATGGAGCGAGGAATTGCCACATGAAAAGTCGGTGCGGGAAATGTGCCTAGTCACACAATACCAACGATTGCCTACTAGATGACATCGCTGTAAAATGTGTGAACTGTGATGGCGACCATCCATCTACTAGCAAATCGTGTCCCAAACGTGCTGAGTTCACAAAAATTCGACAGCAGGCGTCCCGTAAACAATCAACGCGCAAGAATGTTCCACAGAAGGATGAAATTAATTTCCCACGGCTCCCACCGAAGAGAGATATTCCAAATTTGCCGTCACTTCCTCGCAGCAATCCAAAAGGTTCCGCCGCTGGATCACAAAAAGAATCTTTCTTACGAATCCCTCCTGGATGGCGCAATAATCAACCACAAGCAAAGGATTACTCTGGTGACTTATTCTCTGCTGAACAACTGATCATCCTTTTTGAAACAATGACAACAAAACTACGAAACTACAGAACGCGGTTAGATCAAATCAACGCCTTAGGCAAATTCATCATCGAATATGCAATATAATGAGTTGATTGTAGTAAATTGGAATGCTTGCTCACTCAGGAGCAAAACTGCTGAGTTATCCGACTTTCTTCAAGAGAAGAATGCCGATATTGGTATTTTAAATGAAACTCATCTTAATCCTGAAATTTCTATTTTTATTTCAAACTAGCTGAATGACCCGGCGTTGCTCGGAAATGTTTCGGGAAGAAAAGGCCGAACAAAATTCCCGAAGTTGTCCTATTTAGTGCAATACTCTGAGCAGTTTTATGTTGCTATTCAATCAATTTGACCTTACACTTGTTTGGGGCACTTGCTGCACTCCCTCTCCCTTAAAATAACCTTTTAATCTACATTGACATACAAGTACTGTCTGTATTTGTCAAGATGCATCGTTTTCATTAATGAACTTACTACAGCTGTCCTCCATGATAACCCTGATGACTACCTCTTAGTAGTGTACGAAGTATCTTTGCTCTTCAAAGAGTATCGATTTATTCATTAAAATTAACAATAGCAGTACTACTTAATTCAAATTAACCAAAGCAATACTATCTAGCACAATCTTGACATTCTTGCCTCTCTCATATTTCATAAAGAAATCAAGATGAAAATTGATTTTCAAGATCCTTTTCTCCTAGTCTGAATCCGCCCCCCTATCTTGTTTGACGACGAATAGGAAAATGTTATAATAAACCTTTGTCATGAAAATCTAAGCTTGTCGTGACCACCTCTGAATAGTAAAAAGTACATGTGCCAAGTTTGGCGATAATTTACTGAGTTGTTATGGAACTTTGCTCACCCCCCCCCCCCTCCACACTCTCCCCACCTTAAAAAATCCAACCAAGTTAAGTGTGGTGAGTTTGAGTTGTTTTGGAGTAACGTTCGATTATATTAACAATTTGAACCTTTCTCCTCCATTGGATGAGACCCTTACTTTATCCACCCGCTCCCACTGTCTTCTTAAAAATGTTCTTACTATCATCTGAAGTGCAAATAATATCTGTACTCAGCAAGTAGTTTATTTATTTATTTATTTTCTATTGTTGTGTCCATCGGATACAAGATCTAAATTGACAATAAGAGTGGGAAAAAACCCATTTGAGTTGAACTGTTCGTTTGTCATTCTCAAACGGGCGCAAAACCCACTATCTTTTCAAAAACATAAACGAAAGTAATGAAACACAATGTAACTTAAAGCTAGTATCACAAATGTCACTAATAACATATCTTAAAAATTCAAATCACAGTGGATCGTTTCAGTTTTTTCGCGAAATGACTAGATGATTCACCAAACTCGAAGAGATCCTCAACAGCGGTGAAAGTTCGAATGGAAGCAGTAATCGGTTCATTAAAGCCAAAACGAGTCCTGTGAAATCTCTGCTGAAGCAGTGATATATTCCGCAGTGTCTTATTCGGTATCCGAAAATTTACTTCAGAACGTAATTCAGGAGCATGAATTTCCCCATTGATCAGTTTTGCAATTAATAATGCTTGTTGGATTTTTCGGCGCCGATGAAGCGTATCGATTCCTAATAGTTGACATCTATCCTGATATGGGGGCAGATTAGCAGGATTTTGCCAAGGTAAGTTTCGTAATGCCAGACGAACAAATCGTTTTTGAACTCTTTCAATGCGTATGCTCCACGAAAGTTGATAAAGAATCCAAACTACTGAAACATTCTCTAGCATAGGCCGGACAAGTGAACAATACAAAGCTTTCAAACAGTGAGGATCTCTAAAATCCTTGGCGATTTTACTGATAAAGCCCAATTTACGTGATGCTTTTGAGATGATCTGTGATCGTTGTAAATCAAATGATAATTTTTCATCTAGCAGTATTCCCAAATCGCGAACCTGGGTAACTCTAGTCAAGACTGAGCCATCGATGCGATAGTCAAATTTAACAGGGCTCAGGGTACGGTAAAACGTGATCACCTGACATTTTGCGACGTTGATTATAAGTTTGTTTCGACTACACCAATCTACGAACGATTTAAGTGCGTTTTGCAACCGGCAACAATCCTCCACAGTGCGAATAACGAGGTACAATTTCAGGTCGTCTGCATATGTCAGTTTGCAATCAGTTCCCAAAGCAAATGAGACATCGTTGAAATATAACACGAAAACCAAAGGTCCTAAATTACTGCCTTGGGGAACTCCTGAGTTGTTAGAGAAAAGTGATGATGAACTGTTGCTCAATTTTACTCGTGGAACTCTCCCGGAGAGATATGAGCTCAACCAGGACACAAGATGGGCGGAAAATCCGAGACGAGATAATTTGCTGAGAAGTATTGTGTGGTCAATTTTGTCGAAAGCAGCTTTTAGATGCGTGTAAATGACATCCATCTGAGCTTTAGCTTCCATGCTGGCAATACACTTTGAAGTAAGTGTTAGCAGATTTGTTGCAACTGATCTTCCTGGCATGAATCCATGTTGATCGAATGATATATAATTCCTTGCTCGATCTAATATAGCACTACTCACAATAATCTCGAAAAGTTTCGATGAAGCGGAAAGATTAGTTTTGCCTCGATAGTTTACAACATTACGACGATCGCCATCTTTGAATATTGGGCAAATGTAGGATTGTTTCCATATCCGTGGAAATTTAGCTTGCTCAAATGATCGAGTGAAAATAACACTTAGTGGTTCAGCTAAAGCGTCAATACAGCGACGTAAAATAACAGCAGGTAAGCCATCGGGCCTAGGAGAAAATGAACTTTTTAGTTTTTTGGCAGCGCATTGGACCATCTCTTGGGTAACGATGAAAGTGTTTAAGTTTATCATGTCAACTGGAACATCAGAAACAGCAGCTATTATCGCTACTTGAAGTGAAACTGCTCGAAAAAACACTAGCAAAATGCTTGGCAAACAGCTCACACGATTCCGAAACTGACACAGCCGTCTCATCGCCAAGAAATACATTCGAAGGTACAGATGAACTTTTTCTTTATGAGTTAACAAAACGCCAAAAACTTCTTGGGTTGCGTTTCAGTTTAGTCTGCGTACGGAGTACATATGATTTGTATAAACTTGCATTGAGAGCACGATAGGCATTGGCCGAGTGATGAAAATTACGAACGTTAACAGCATTTCGTAGACGATGCATTTTTCGCTGATATGAGTTTCGCTTACGTTTTAATTGTCGTAGTTCCCAAGTGCTCCAAGCTGGGGTGACAGATGGTTTGAGGCGAGGAACATTTTGATCAAGCCAGCTATTTATTTCAAAGCAGAAGATTTCTGCCATAACATCAACTTCTCTGGTAGCAAACAATAAATCCCAATCTACATTGCTTAAATAAACGGACAAAGCAGAAAAATCCACCAACCAGTAATTCAATGGGCGTATGACACCGCTATCATCATTCCTTGTCATCGGTATTATCGGCAACTGTGTTGAAATGAATTTCAAGCGGTGGGTGATGGGTGTCCACGGGAAGCAGCGGGGTAGGGCTACGAACGACTACACAATCTTTCGAACAAAACACAAGATCAAGTGTACGGCCAAGTGAATTATACACAAGATTCTTCTGACCAAGACCTAGAAATTCCATCCCATCGAGTAATGAGTGGCTAGCATATGGCAACAGTGAACTACTGCATATAATACTAGTATCGTTTTTAACCAAATGCATTCGCGGCTGGTTATAATCCCCACACACGAGAACTACATCCTTATACGAACATTTCTCATGCAAGTCGTTCAAAGAGGCAATATATATCATTATATCTACCCCCCACAAATAACCTTAAAACCATATTTGAGTTTTTTTAAATGTATGTATGGTTTTAAAAAGTATCAATTCTTTTTACATAAGACAAATTTCGACATGGACTATTCAAATTAAGACCGCTTGCTACACACTCTCTCCCCTCGGAATGTCCTAATGATTATCTCTGAAGAGCAAGAAGTACCTTTCCCAAGTTTGATTGCAATACGTTCAGTAGTTTTGGAGTTATGCCGTTAAAAACTTTACACCCCCCTTTTTAAAGGTACATCCAACCCCCATATAATCATACCTACGGAATGCAAAATGTTTCTATGGTTTTCAAAAAGTATTGATTCTCGTCAAATTAGACACATTTTTCATGACCAGGGGGGTTAAGGACACTTGCTAGGGGGGTTAAGGACACTTGCCAGGGGGGTTAAGGACACTTGCTACGCTCCCTCCCCCACAAAAATACCCTTTATTACCATCTCTTAAGAGCAATAAGTATCTGTACCAAATTTGATAGCAAACTGTTAATTAGTTTCGTAGTTATTACATTACAAACATTACAACCCCCCCTTTTAAAAGACACTTGCTACATCCATCACCCATATAATCATATCTTATATATGTAAACTGTTTCTATGGTCTAAAAAAGTATCGATTCTTGTCAAGTCATATGAATTTTTCATGACCCCCCTCTCTTGTTTATTACACTTGCTACGCTCCCTCTCATATAAATATACTCCCTAAACCATCTCTGCAATACAAGAAGTATCTGTGCCTGTGCCAACTTTGGTGGTAATCCGTTCAGTAGTTACGAAGTTATGGCGTTACAAACATACAAACTTACATCCATATATATATATATATATATATATATATATATATATATATATATATATATATATATATATATATATATATATATATATATATATATATATATATATATATATATATATATATATATATATATATATATATAAATATATATATATATATATATATGTATATATATATATATATATATATATATATATATATATATATATATATATATATATATATATATATATATATATATATATATATATATATATATATATATATATATATATATATATATATATAAATATATAGATTACATGATTCACAGGCTCGACAGGACGACTACCAGAGGAGGGGGAGTTGCCATTGCCGTTAAACGATCCATTCAGCACAGGCTTCTGTCAGCCTTTAAATTGCAACTTATAGAAGCCATCGGAATAGAGATTACTACGACGATGGGACCCATCATCATCATTGCAGCGTACTGGCCCAAACAAACCAATCTTCGAGATGGTACGTGTGCATCATTGAAGCGAGATCTAGCTCAGCTCACTCGACAACAGAACAAATTCATTATTGCTGGGGACCTGAACGCACGGCATGAGCTGTGGGGAAACAAAAGACAGAATCGAAACGGATTCGTACTTGCCGAAGATTACGAAGCTGGACAGTACAACATCCTCGTTCCGGATCAAACAACGCGACTTTCCAGATCAGGAGTTCATTCCATTTTGGATATATTCATCAGCAACATCGCCATAGACGAGCTATCTTCCGACCACTTTCCAGTAATATTGACGTTGAGATCTTCACCAGAAACAGTGCCTATTCAACCTCGGAGGAACTATTATCGCACCGATTGGGTCCAATTTCAACAAATCGCCGACCAACTCATTAATATCGATTTGCCACTAGATTCCCCGATGGAAATCGATGCGGCCCTATCTTCCTTCCAGCATTCAATCACAGTCGCTCGTGATAGGACGGTTCCAGTACAACATATGCCGAGTTCCTCTCTTCAAATCGACAGTGTCACCAAGAAACTCATCCGACTTCGAAATATCTACCGGAGGCAGTATCAACGAACTGGCATCCTAGATTAGAAGATTTCTTATAACAACTTAACTAGGATAATCAAGGAAAGGATATCTGAGCTTCGCAACAGGAACTTCCAGCAAAAGCTTCGAGAAATTCTCTCACATTCAAAGCCCTTCTGGTCCTTAACGAAGGTGATTAAGAAAAAACCGAAGCCTATTCCTCCTCTGATGTTACCCCAGGACGCAGTTGAAGGAATACCTTTAATCACACAAGGAGGGAAGGCAAATGTGCTTGGCCAGCAGTTTGTGTGTTCTCACAATTTAGGACTCAACATTGTTAGTCCACATGAAAGAGCCGTTGCTGATAGCGTAGCTGAGATTGACCAATCAGACAGATTGGTTGCGGAGGAAAGTAGAGTCACTGCGAATGAGCTGATGGCTATTGTGAAAAAATCCAAAATTTTGAAGGCCCCCGGTTTCGACAACACATTCAACATTGAGCTGAAACATTTGAGTATTCGCTAATTTGTCATCTTAGTTAAAATTTTTAACAGGTGCTGGAAGCTTGGTTACTTCCCGTCAAAGTGGAAGTTAGCTAAAGTTATCCCAGTTTTGAACCCGGGAAAAGATCCTTCCTTTTCCAAGAGCTATCGGCCCATCAGCTTACTCTCTGCCCTATCCAAGCTGTTTGAAAAGTCAATACAAAGGCGAATTCTTGCTTTCGCAGATGAATAGGATATATTACTGGAAGAACAGTTTGGGTTCCGGAAAGGAAGATCCACCATCCGCCAACTCACAAGGGTTAACAACGTCATCCAGCAAAACAAATCAGTGTCCAAAACGACTTCCATGGCAATATTAGGCACGATGGCCTGGTGTTTAAACTGCATCGGTATAATTTTCCCATGTATCTTATTAAAATTATCAAAAATTATCTTGCAGATAGAGCATTCCAGGTTTCAGAAAAATTTACTATTCCTGCCGTTGTACCCCAGAGAAGTATCCTAGGTTCCATTCTATACAACATTTTTACATCAGACATCCCACCTCTTTCGGGTGGTGGTGTTCTGTCACAATTTGCTGATGATACTGCCATTCTTTACAAAGGTCGTGTCATTAATGCTCTGAAGAATAAACTACAGACAGGTCTAGACGCTTTAACGGAATATTTTACAAGCTGGAAAATTGTGATCAATGCAGCAAAAACTCAGGTCATCTTGTTTCCACATTCAAGATTAGGCAAACTTAGGCTTCAGCGCATTCATAGTAAGATCTTGAAGATGATTCTAAATCTACCCCCTTGGACAAGGACTAGTGAAGTACATGAAATGGCCTCCCTGGGTATACTAGAACAAAAATTCGAACAATACTGCACGAAATTAGAAGAGAGGTGTTCAATCTCTGAAATACAAATAATTCAAAATTTGTACGTCATAGGTTAGGGATAGTTATAAGTAGGTAGATATTTTATTAATAATTAAAATAAATATTATGATTAAACATTAGTATGTAAAACAAGAGTAACTGAAACACCTATTATTAATAACGAATCGTATGAACAACAAAGATGGAAGGCCAAAGGGTCAAAACACTTGTACTGTAAAATGTTGATGTAATACACAAAAATATGATTAATAAACAGATATTTATGCAAAAAAAAATTCCTACCATTTGCTGAACAACTGTTCCCGAAACGGCTTGTTTCGGGAACAGTTGCTCAGCAAATGGTAGGAATTTTTTTTTGCATAAATATCTGTTTATTAATCTTATTTTTGTGTACTACATCAACATTTTACAGTACAAATGTTTTGACCCTTTGGCCTTTCATCTTTGTTGTTCATACAATTGGCTTACACACGAGAGCAACATCGAGGACCTCACGAAATCCAGTTCTAGCCGGGCCGGTACACACCAAGATCCATCCTCAGATCTAAATGCAGATCTTACTGATTGTGACAATTCAAGGTACTTTTTAGTGCCCCAGATTATCATTAAGAGATAATTAAACTTTCAATATTTCCTACCAAAAGATTCATCAAGATGGAAGTTGATATAATTTGCACCGTCACTAACACATTCAATTACGAACGGCAATGCGAAAGCAAAAGTGATGATGTTGAACACATCTTTATAGTAGTATGCAAATATGCCGTGCGAAATAGAGTTGCAACGTATACAGGTCAATATGTATTTTTGTTGTAAATATTTTAGTATGCGGCCGAAAACAAAAATGAACAAATTGTTAGAACAAAGGTTTACCCTTTATTTGCGCATTCTACTTTCCAGGCGTATCAGAACTGGCTAAACTTAAAGCAATCTCAAATATTTCTTTATGACAGTGATTTGGTCGTGCTGAAAAAGACGGGGTTTTTGTTCAACTCCTTGTCGTTACGGATGGCCAGCTGCAGATGGCGAGGGATGATTCTCATTTTCTTGTTGTCACGGGCAGAGTCTAATTTCAAAACTTCGGCAGCCAAGTACTCCATTACTGCCACCAGATAGACCGGTGCACCGGCACCGACACGCTCGGCGTAGTATTCCTTCCGGAGCAGACGATGGATTCTGCCAACTGGGAACTGCAGACCAGCACGGTTTGACCGGGACTTTGCCTTTCCCTCAACTGTTCCTCCTGTGTGCGTGTTTTTGCTTAACAATTCCACGAGATGCTGTTAACAGTTAGACAGTCAATTCATTATTAACAAAGGGGCTGTTTGTACACCGCTGCCAGTAGCAGGTATAAAACGAAATGTCATGTAAGAAATAGCGTTATTTTAGTTAAAGCAGCTACTCTGAACGCACGAGACACCGTCAGCACGATGGTATCGAAAACCAGATACATACATACATACATACATACATACATACATACATACATACATACATACATACATACATACATACATACATACATACATACATACATACATACATACATACATACATACATACATACATACATACATACATACATACATACATACATACATACATACATACATACATACATACATACATACATACATACATACATACATACATACATACATACATACATACATACATACATACATACATACATACATACATACATACATACATATATACATACATACATACATACATACATACATACATACATACATACATACATACATACATACATACATACATACATACATACATACATACATACATACATACATACATACATACATACATACATACATACATACATACATACATACATACATACATACATACATACATACATACATACATACATACATACATACATACATACATACATACATACATACATACATACATACATACATACATACATACATACATACATACATACATACATACATACATACATACATACATACATACATACATACATACATACATACATACATACATACATACATACATACATACATACATACATACATACATACATACATACATACATACATACATACATACATACATACATACATACATACATACATACATACATACATACATACATACATACATACATACATACATACATACATACATACATACATAAATACATACATACATACATACATACATACATACATACATACATACATACATACATACATACATACATACATACATACATACATACATACATACATACATACATACATACATACATACATACATACATACATACATACATACATACATACATACATACATACATACATACATACATACATACATACATACATACATACATACATACATACATACATACATACATACATACATACATACATACATACATACATACATACATACATACATACATACATACATACATACATACATACATACATACATACATACATACATACATACATACATACATACATACATACATACATACAAGCCCTTGGACAAAGTCCCTGCTGCCCCAATGTATGTATGTATGTATGTACATACATACATACATACATACATACATTGGGGCAGCAGGGACTTTGTCCAAGGGCTTGACGACCCCTCCCTCGGCAACTGTGAGTTGTGGGGCTTGTCTAGGATGTGGTGGAGTTTGGCAGTGGGCTCTGTTGAACTTCTATAAAAAGCTGCATGTATCCGCAGGCAAGCCCTTCCTAAGCGACCGTGTGCCGCTTTAAGTAAACAAGCCCTGCGGGAGTGCCTATCGGCACATCAGGATTAATATCAGTGAAATCCTGATTATGGTATACTGGTCACGGCGAACATCAACGGACAGGATTTTTTGGTTTATGGATAGGATATGACGACTTTGGGCTGACAGTCGTGCTGTTCTGCTCCCTCAGTAAGGAAGGGTGATATCGACTTGAAATGGCGAGTAGGATAACAGTACGGCTGCCTCCGTCCCGGTAAAACCGTGGCAGGCCTTCGGAAAATGGAAGAGAGCACTAATCAAAAGGAAGTTGGAACGATGAATCCGTTCGCCAAAGGCGGTTTATCGAGATCTCCGCCCCTGCAAAACCAACATGGGCACCAGTCTCGTGATAAGGAGCAACAGAAGTTGCAGCAGCAGTCACAGCAGCAGCCGCAACAGCAGCAGCAACAGATGCACCAGCCAAAGCAGAATGTGTTGAACAAAACAATGCAGAAGCCGAGAGTACTAGAAGCGAAAAGTTTAGTGGACGAGCTCCATAGTTTCGTGGACGCAAGGAACAACATCCACAAAGAAATTAAAGAGATGGTCCACAGAATTCGGAAGGCGGTAGTATCGGCCGTCAAAGAGTACGAAACGATAGTAGAACGAGCAAACACAGCGGAACTTACATTAACATCCGCTAAAGTTGCCGCTATCACGAGTTCTCTGAAGCAGGGAGGCACCAGTGCAGCTTCGGTGAGCTCAACGAAACAAGGGAAAGAGGGGGTTGCTGGGGTGGATAATGTCTCTGTATCCATTACTCCAAAGAGGCCAAGAACATCTCCAGGAGACGAGAGACCAGGCGGTTCCAAGAGACCTATACGCCTAGACGAGGACTCCTCTGAGGAGGCGGCTGAGCAAAAGGAAGGATGGAATACTGTTGGTGGCCGGAAAACAGAGAGAAAAAAGAGTCAGCAAAAGCGAAAGGAGCGGAGAAAATTGGAGCAGAAGGGGAAAGGAAAGTTTGTGCCTCGTCAAAGGACACCAAAAGGGGACGCAGTTCTCGTCAAGGCTAACGAGACTATGACGTACGCAGCAATCCTCAAGAAGGTCAGAGAGGACCCGGAGCTGAAGAATCTCGGTGAGAACGTGGTGAGAGCAAGGCGCACGCAAAAAGGAGAAATGCTTTTCGAGTTGAAAAAGGACCCTACGGTCGACAGCTCGACCATGAAGGAGCTCTTGGGTAAATCATTGGGTGAAGGAGCGGAAGTGAAAGCTTTATGCCCGGAAACGATGATTATATGCAAGGACCTAGATGAGGTCACCTCAGCAGAGGAGCTAAGCGGTGCACTTAAGACACAGTGCAACCTGGGCGACGTGCAAATTATGATCCGTCTAAGGAAAGCATATAGTGGCACACAGACCGCGTTGATTCGTCTACAAACAATTGCTGCTAACAAGGCATTGGAGGTGGGTAAAATAACGATCGGATGGTCGCGGTGTCTACTGAGAGCTGTACCGCGAGTGGAAAAGAGAGCGGAAAGATGCTTCAAGTGCTTGGACTTTGGACATCGAGCAGGAGCTTGTAAAGGCCCCGACAGATCCAAAATGTGCTGGAAATGTGGAGGGATGGGTCATGTTGCGAGAGACTGCACGCAAAAACCGATGTGTATGCTTTGCACTTCGGAGGAGGGAGATGATCATCCGACTGGTAGCTTCAAGTGCCCTGCTTACAAGAGGGCGACTGCGGGCCAACAGTGATGGAGATAACCCAGATAAATCTGAATCATTGTGATACCGCACAGCAACTGTTATGGCAGTCAATGACAGAAACGAAGTGCGATGTTGCGATAATCTCAGAGCCGTATCAAGTTCCCCCTGATAACGGCAACTGGGTGTCAGATAGAACAGGAATGGCCGCGATACACGTCATGGGAAGATTCCCTATACAGGAAGTGGTTGAGAGCGCAAGTGAAGGCTTCGTGATTGCTAAGATTAACGGCGTCTTTGTATGCAGTTGCTATACCCCTCCGAGGTGGACAGTGGAGCAGTTTAGCCAGGTGCTGGAACAATTGACCAATAAGCTAATCGGACGAAAACCAGTAGTCATAGGAGGAGACTTCAATGCCTGGGCGGTGGAATGGGGCAGCAGAGTAACCAATGCAAGAGGATACATCCTGCAGGAAGCTTTAGCAAAGTTAGAAGTACGATTGTGTAATGAAGGCTCCGTTAGTACATTTCGGAAAGACGGTAGAGAGTCGATCATCGACCTCACGTTCTGCAGTCCTAATCTGGCAGCAAACATGAATTGGAAAGTGAGCGAGGAATACACTCATAGCGATCACCAAGCGATACACTATCGCATCGGCCAACGAATCCCAGTGGCGACAAGGAGAAGCATTACCGATGGGCGAAAGTGGAAGACGAAAACCTTTAACAAGGACCTCTTTATTGAGGCACTTCGACCGGACGGCGGCGTCGATAATATCGATGCGACCGAACTGAAAAGAAGAATGATGATGGCTTGCGACACCACAATGCTGCGAAAATCGGAACCAACTAAAAGCCGCCGCCCAGCTTACTGGTGGAACGAGACGCTCAGTACGTTACGAGCTGCTTGCCTCAGAGCCAGGAGTCGGGCCCAGAGAGCAAGGACAGAAACAGAAATAGAGGAACGCAAGTCGGCTTTTCGGGAAGCCAGGTCCGCTTTCAAACGGGAGATTAAGCGTAGCAAATCAAATTGCTACAAGAGACTGTGTCGAGAAGCAGACGCCAATCCCTGGGGGGACGCGTATCGAGTTGTGGTGGCGAAAATTAAGGGTCCGTCCACCGTAGCTGAAATGTGCCCGAACAAGTTAAAAGAGATCGTGGAGTGTCTCTTCCCGAAGCACGACCCGACTACTTGGCCACCAACACCGTATGGCGAAGAAGAAGCCGACTCTGTTGATCGACAAATTTCTAACGAAGAGCTTACACAAGCCGCAAAGCGACTGAAAGCCAAGAAAGCTCCAGGCCCGGATGGGATACCAAACGTGGCGTTGAAAACCGCGGTTCTGGCGTATCCAGACATGTTCCGAACTGTGTTACAGAAGTGCTTGAACGAAGGCAACTTCCCAGACATGTGGAAGATCCAGAAGCTGGTGTTGCTGCCGAAGTCAGGTAAACCACCGGGTAATCCTGCCTCGTATAGGCCTATTTGCCTGCTGGAAACACTTGGGAAACTCCTGGAAAGAATTATTCTCAACAGGTTGATGAAATGCACTGAAGGCGAACGAGGATTGTCGAACATGCAGTTCGGTTTTCGTCAAGGAGTGTCGACGATTGATGCAATCCGGACAGTGCTTGAGAGCGCTGAGAAGGCGTCCAAACAGAAGCGAAGAGGTGACCGATACTGCGCCGTGGTTACAGTGGACGTGAAGAATGCTTTCAACAGTGCCAGCTGGGAGGCCATCGCCACAGCACTACACCGAATGCGGGTCCCAGATTATGTTTGCCGAATCCTAAAGAGCTATTTCCACAATAGAATCCTGGTGTACGATACGAACGAAGGACAGAGGTCAGTGCGAGTGACGGCGGGCGTCCCTCAGGGATCCATTCTCGGTCCGACTCTCTGGAACGCTATGTACAATGGGGTCTTGACACAGCAACTTCCCAGGAAAGTGAAAATCGTGGGCTTCGCGGACGACATATCGTTAACGGTGATGGGCGAGTCTCTCGAAGAAGTAGAGGCCTCGGTGACAGAGACGATAAGCACGATTGAGGGCTGGATGAACGGAGTCAAGCTACAAATAGCTCACCACAAAACGGAAGTGTTGTTGGTGAGCAACTGCAAGTCGATCCAGCGTATCGAGATAGATGTAGGGGGACATGCGATTTCAACTAAGCGAGCTCTGAAACTTCTCGGAGTGATGATCGACAACCGGTTGAACTTTAACTGCCATGTCGACTATGCCTGCGAGAAATCCGCGAAGGCGATAAATGCAATAACGAGGATCATGCCAAATGTCGGTGGCCCGAAAAGCAGCACAAGACGTCTGTTAGCTAGTGTATCTTCGTCAATACTACGGTATGGTGCTCCTGCCTGGGGAACAGCATTGAAAACGAAGAGGAACCGTGAAAAGCTCAACCGAGCATTCCGGCTTATGGTCATACGAGTCACGAGCGCCTACAGGACAATATCGTCGGAAGCAGCAAGCGTTATCGCTGGAATGATCCAAATCGGCATTACCCTGGCGGAGGATATCGAGTGTTATCAGCGTAGAACCACCAGAAACGTGCGAACGATGGTTCGAATCGATTCGATGGCGAAGTGGCAGCAGGAGTGGGACAGTACGGAGAAAGGTAGATGGACTCACCGGCTCATTCCACATCTGTCGCCGTGGATGAATAGACAACACGGAGAGGTAAACTTCTACCTAACGCAGTTTCTATCTGGCCATGGTTGTTTCCGGAAGTATCTGCATCGGTGTGGTCACGCCGCGTCTCCATTTTGTCCGGAGTGTGAGTATGTTGAAGAAACGCCAGAACATGTGATATTCGATTGTCCCCGGTTTGCGGAAGTACGTAGGGAAATGCCTGCTCTAAGGGTGGATAATATATCTGAGGAAATGTGTCGTGAAGAAGGCACGTGGAATGCAGTAAACAAAGTGGTAACACAGATACTCTCGGAGTTGCAGCGAATATGGAGAAGGGATCAGCGAGTAAGCGTCGGATCGAGAGAACTTCCTTCGTCGGTGTAGTCTTGATCCGTCGTCGGGGACAAGATGAGTAGACCACGTCATAGCATCGTAAGGATACAAGTATCGAAAACGTCGGTTTCGAGAGAACTTCCAGCGTCGGGGAACTCTCTGTCGCGGTAGGCTAGATCCTTCGGCGGGGACTAGTCGAGTAGCCACCACAACACCGACTTGTGTCGTCGGGGCGCCAGCCAACCAGAAGCTATGCTCCAACTGGAATCGCCGGACCGAACTCGGCACTCTCTCGTGTGTTCCGAGTGGTGCAACAGGGGACTCGGTGTCGGGAGAGCCTCTTTCGCCGGGGAACTCTCCGTCGGTGTAGTCTAGATCTTTCATCGGGGATTAGACGAGTAGATCGTGGCGTAGCACCGTTAAGATAGTCGGGGCACCAGTGAACCGGAAGCCATCCTCCAACCGGCATCATTGGATCGACCCAGGCATCCTTACAGTCGGGCCGTAGACGGGTATCGAAAACGTCGGTTTCGGGAGAACTTCCATCGTCGGGGAACTCTCTGTCGGTGTAGGCTAGATCCATCACCGGGGACTAGTCGAGTAGACGCCACAACACCGATTCGAGTCGTCGGGGCATCAGCGAACCGGACGCCATGCTCCAACCGGAATCGCAGAGCAGACCTCGGCACTCCTTCGGGTGTCCCACGTGGCGTAAAAGGGGAAACTCTCAGTCGGTGTAGGCTAGATCCATCGTCGGGGATCAGTTGAGTAGTGCGGCGCGACGTAGCGGCATTGGGTTGTCGAGGCGCCAAAGGTGGATCGAGAGGGATAAAGATAGAAACTCAGGAGCTCATTTTCTCCCAAACGAAGAAGTGCATGAGCACAGCCGAGATGTATATAGAGAGCAGAAGCTCATTTTCTCCCAAACGAAGAAGTGCATGAGCACAGCCTCC
The DNA here is from genome assembly GCF_030247185.1 of Malaya genurostris. Classification (NCBI taxonomy): domain Eukaryota; kingdom Metazoa; phylum Arthropoda; class Insecta; order Diptera; family Culicidae; genus Malaya; species Malaya genurostris. The sequence goes on from NC_080571.1 coordinate 175,020,361, forward strand.
CCCGAAGTATTGAGCTTAGCTTAGTTCCGGGGGGATCAAGGCAAGATGTCCAAGGTGTTTTAGTGGGTAAGGTTCAGCCAGTCCCACTCGCTGGTTCACAATAGCGGTAGCTTGACAACTACTGAGCGCGTGAACTGGGAAAGTACATAAGTAGGTATTTCACCTTGTAAAAAAAAAAAAAAAAAACATACATACATACATACATACATACATACATACATACATACATACATACATACATACATACATACATACATACATACATACATACATACATACATACATACATACATACATACATACATACATACATACATACATACATACATACATACATACATACATACATACATACATACATACATACATACATACATACATACATACATACATACATACATACATACATACATACATACATACATACATACATACATACATACATACATACATACATACATACATACATACATACATACATACATACATACATACATACATACATACATACATACATACATACATACATACATACATACATACATACATACATACATACATACATACATACATACATACATACATACATACATACATACATACATACATACATACATACATACATACATACATACATACATACATACATACATACATACATACATACATACATACATACATACATACATACATACATACATACATACATACATACATACATACATACATACATACATACATACATACATACATACATACATACATACATACATACATACATACATACATACATACACACATACATACATACATACATACATACATACATACATACATACATACATACATACATACATACATACATACATACATACATACATACATACATACATACATACATACATACATACATACATACATACATACATACATACATACATACATACATACATACATACGTCGGGGACAAGATGAGTAGACCACGTCATAGCATCGTAAGGATACAAGTATCGAAAACGTCGGTTTCGAGAGAACTTCCAGCGTCGGGGAACTCTCTGTCGCGGTAGGCTAGATCCTTCGGCGGGGACTAGTCGAGTAGCCACCACAACACCGACTTGTGTCGTCGGGGCGCCAGCCAACCAGAAGCTATGCTCCAACTGGAATCGCCGGACCGACCTCGGCACTCTCTCGTGTGTCCCGAGTGGTGCAACAGGGGACTCGGTGTCGGGAGAGCCTCTTTCGCCGGGGAACTCTCCGTCGGTGTAGTCTAGATCTTTCATCGGGGATTAGACGAGTAGATCGTGGCGTAGCACCGTTAAGATAGTCGGGGCACCAGTGAACCGGAAGCCATCCTCCAACCGGCATCATTGGATCGACCCAGGCATCCTTACGGTCGGGCCGTAGACGGGTATCGAAAACGTCGGTTTCGGGAGAACTTCCATCGTCGGGGAACTCTCTGTCGGTGTAGGCTAGATCCATCACCGGGGACTAGTCGAGCAGACGCCACAACACCGATTCGAGTCGTCGGGGCATCAGCGAACCGGACGCCATGCTCCAACCGGAATCGCAGAGCAGACCTCGGCACTCCTTCGGGTGTCCCGCGTGGCGTAAAAGGGGAAACTCTCAGTCGGTGTAGGCTAGATCCATCGTCGGGGATCAGTTGAGTAGTGCGGCGCGACGTAGCGGCATTGGGTTGTCGAGGCGCCAAAGGTGGATCGAGAGGGATAAAGATAGAAACTCAGGAGCTCATTTTCTCCCAAACGAAGAAGTGCATGAGCACAGCCGAGATGTATATAGAGAGCAGGAGCTCATTTTCTCCCAAACGAAGAAGTGCATGAGCACAGCCTCCCCCGAAGTATTGAGCTTAGCTTAGTTCCGGGGGGATCAAGGCAAGATGTCCAAGGTGTTTTAGTGGGTAAGGTCAGCCAGTCCCACTCGCTGGTTCACAATAGCGGTAGCTTGACAACTACTGAGCGCGTGAACTGGGAAAGTCCATAAGTAGGTATTTCACCTTGTAAAAAAAAAAAAAAAAAAAAAAAACATACATACATACATACATACATACATACATACATACATACATACATACATACATACATACATACATACATACATACATACATACATACATACATACATACATACATACATATATACATACATACATACATACATACATACATACATACATACATACATACATACATACATACATACATACATACATACATACATACATACATACATACATACATACACACATACATACATACATACATACATACATACATACATACATACATACATACATACATACATACATACATAAATACATACATACATACATACATACATACATACATACATACATACATACATACATACATACATACATACATACATACATACATACATACATGGCACGTCGCGCAGCGCAAATGCAAAGGGCAGAAACCGACACAGTTACGAGGGAGGTCAACACGGCGAGTAGTGTTCCCCCTGGGGTGCAGTCCACGCCCTTCTTCACACCAAAGAGGCCAAGGGCATCGCCTGGAGATGTTAGATCAGGTGGTCCCAAGAGACACAAGGATGCCCGTGTCACTGGAGCTAAACTACCACCAGAAGCAACCGACGCGGTAAACAGCCGCACTGAACAAAGGAGAAAGCGAGCAAAATAAACCCGCCCAAAAAACGTAAGGTCGTCAGGACGAGGAATAAGAGCGAGGCTCTCATCGTCAAAGCGAGCGACGACTCGTACGCCGAAGTCCTACGCGCTATGCGGATGAACCCGGATCTTAAGGAGCTAAGGGAAGACGTGCAAAAGGTCAGGCGCACTCGTAATGGTGAGATGCTTCTCGAGCTGAAAAGAAACCCCAAAGCAGGCAGCATCTCGTACAAGGAGCTTACCGAGAAAGCCCTCGGAAACAAGGTGGAAGTAAGAGCCTTGTGCCCGGAAGCGACTCTCCGGTGTAAAGATCTGGACGAGATTACTACGGAGGAGGAGGTAAAACTAGCCCTGAAGGAGCAATGCGAGCTAGGAGAGGTTCAGATGACCATCCGTATCAGGAATGGACCTGACGGCACCAAGGTAGCCTTAATTAAGCTGCCAGTAGATGCAGCTAATAAAGCGTTGAAAGTGGAGAAAATATGTGTGGGTTGGTCTGTGTGTCCACTGAGCGTTTCCCAGCTACCGGACGTGTGCTTCAAGTGTCTGGGTTTTGGTCACTTCGCACGGAACTGTCAAGGGCCGGATAGGAGCAAACTATGCAGAAGGTGTGGCGAGGAAGGTCACAAGGCAAAGGATTGCACGAAGCCTCCGAAATGCCTAATTTGCGCTGCCACGGGGGATAACAAACATCCTACAGGCGGTAGCAGTGCAAATCCTACAGGCGGTAGTGCAAATTAACCTCAACCACTGTGATACGGCACAACATCTTCTGGGGCAATCTGTTGCGGAACATAGATGCGATGTTGCGATAATTTCGGAGCCAAACCAAATTCCACCCGGAGATGGAAACTGGACATCAGACGGAGCCAAAACAGCAGCGGTATGGGCAGTGGGAAAATACCCCATTCAAGAAGTGGTGCACTGCGCAGATGAAGGGTTTGTTATAGCCAAAATCAACGGAGTCTTCATATGTAGTTGTTATGCACCTCCACGATGGACGATCGAACAGTTCAACCGAATGTTGGACAAACTAACGGAAGAGCTAACCGACCGAAGACCAGTAGTAGTAGCTGGTGACTTCAATGCCAGGGCGGTCGAATGGGGCAGCCGCCTCACGAACTCAAGGGGAAGCAGTCTTCTGGAGGCCCTAGCTAAGCTGAACGTAGATCTTGCCAACGACGGTACCACTACCACCTACCGTAAGGATGGTAGAGAGTCCATCATAGATGTCACTTTCTGCAGCCCGGGAATGATAAGGAGCATGCACTGGAGAGTGTGCGAAGAATACACCCACAGCGATCACCAAGCGATCCGGTATTGTGTTGGACGCGACTCGCAGGTGGAATCAAGCAGAACGCAGATCGGTGAGCGAAAGTGGAAAACAGCGAACTTTAACAAGGACGTATTTGTGGAAGCACTGAGGCTCGAGCGCAACACAATAAACCTCAGCGCGGAAGAGCTGACTGCAACACTATCACGTGCGTGTGATGCAACCATGCCTAAAATGGGAAAACCCAGAAATGGGTGACGTCCGGCGTACTGGTGGAATTCGACGATCGCTGACCTGCGGGCACGTTGTCTACATGCCAGGAGAAGGATGCAGAGAGCTAGAAACAGCGGCGAAAGGGAGGAAAGAAGGTTGCCCTATAGAATAGCAAGAGCCGCACTCAACAAGGCAATCAGGCTCAGCAAGAAAGAGTGTTTAGAAGAGCTGAACAACAACGCCAACGAGAATCCGTGGGGTAATGCCTATAAGATGGCCATGGCAAAGATGAAAGGTCCAGCAGTTCCACCGGATAGGTGCCCGGAAAGGATGAAAACTACAATCGAGACCCTGTTCCCGAAGCATGAGCCTACGATATGGCCGCCAGTACTGTACGACGTACAGGATGTCCGCGGCGACGAAATCCGAGTATCAAACGAGGAGCTGCTTGCTGTAGCGGAAGCCTTACCGGTGAAGAAGGCTCCAGGCCCGGACGGGGTTCCAAATGTGGCCCTTAAAGCTGCGATTCTGGAGAATCCAGACATGTTCAGGACTACATTCCAAAAATGCATGGAGGATGGTAGTTTCCCTGACATCTGGAAGCGGCAGAAGCTGGTGCTGCTACCAAAGCCAGGCAAACCACCTGCAATCCGTCAGCATATAGGCCTATATGCTTGTTGGACACAGTCGGAAAACTGCTGGAGAGAGTGATCCTTAACAAGCTCACGAAGTACACTGAGAGCGAGAACGGTCTGTCGAACATGCAGTTCGGATTCCGGAAAGGCAGGTCCACTGTAGAAGCCATACGAGAGGTCATGGAAACCATGGAAAAGGCCCAGAAGCAGCAGAAAAGGGGAAACCGCTACTGTGCGGTGGTCACATTGGACGTGAAAAACACTTTCAACAGTGCCAGCTGGGTAGAAATAGCCGACTCTCTGCACAGGTTGAGGATACCAGAGTACCTATGTCAGATTCTGAAAAGTTATTTTCAGAACCGGACGCTGATATACGAGACAGACGCCGGATACGTAAATATGTCTGTCACGGCTGGCGTTCCACAGGGATCCATCCTGGGTCCCACGTTGTGGAACATTATGTACGATGAAGTGCTGAAGCTAAATCTGCCCAGGGGAGTTAGGATTGTCGGCTTTGCGGATGATGTGGCGCTCCTAGTAATCGGCGAGTCTCGAGAAGAGGTGGAGGTTCTCGCCATGGAGGCAGTAGACGTCGTTGAGAATTGGATGCGGGAAAAGAAGCTTGTGCTGGCACATGAAAAGACTGAGATGGTCATCATCAGCAACCGAAAGGCGGTGCAACATGCGAGCATCTCAGTTGGTGAGTGCATCATCAATTCGAAGCGTGAGGTCAAGCATCTGGGCGCTATACTGGATGATCGACTGAACTTTAATAGTCACGTTGACTACATATGCAAGAAGGCAATGAAGGTGATATTGGCGTTATCTCGGATTATGCCCAATAATTCCGCGATTGTCAGTAGCAAGAGGAGGTTACTGGCGAGCGTGTCATCATCGATCGTACGATACGCAGCTCCAGCGTGGTCGATGGCATTGACAACAGCAAGGAACCGAGCCCAGTTGAACCGCACTTTCAGACTGATGGCAATGCGCGTGACAAGTTCGTACCGAACAATATCGTCAGACGCTGTGCACGTGATAGCCGGAATGATCCCCATCTGTCTGCTACTGGAAGAGGATAGCCTATGCTACAGGGATCAAGGCACAGGAAGAGCCCGGAGCAGAGAGAGAGCCAATACGCTCACTAAATGGCAACAGCAGTGGGACAACGCGGAGAAGGGAAGGTGGACGCATCGATTAATTCCTAACCTGTCGGTTTGGACAACTCGAGTGCACGGCGAGGTAAACTTTCAACTGACGCAATTCCTGTCTGGACATGGCTGTTTTAAGCAATATTTGCACAGATTTGGCCACGCAAGGTCGCCGTTGTGTGTTGAGTGCCAGGAAACCGAAGAAATGCCGGAGCACGTAATATTCAGTTGCCCACGGTTTATCCAACCGCGTAGCGAAATGACTGCCATCGTTGGCGCCGATGTCAGCGTGGAGAACATAGTTCAAAGGATGTGCAGTGACGAAGGAAAATGGAACGCGGTGAACCGGACAGTTGTTCAGATTATGTCCACACTGCAGAGGAGTTGGCGAGAAGAACAGCGTCAAATGACCTAGGTCCAAAGACGAAAAATGCCGGACTGTTTTCGGCACCCTAAGAAGACGGACGAAGCGTGTGGTATGCTGCTCGGTTTTCGGGATAGTTTCGTCGCCGGGAAACTCTCCGTCGGGTAGGCTAGACCCACCACCGTGGGCTAGTTGAGTAGGCGCGTCGTAAACCGGTTTTGGAACGTCGGTTTCGAGAGAACTTCCAGCGTCAGGGAACTCTCTATCGCGGTAGGCTAGATCCTTCGGCGGGGACTAGTCGAGTAGCCACCACAACATCGACTTGTGTCGTCGGGGCGCCAGCCAACCAGAAGCTATGCTCCAACTGGAATCGCCGGACCGACCTCGGCACTCTCTTGTGTGTCCCGTGTGGTGCAACAGGGGACTCGGTGTCGGGAGAGCCTCTTTCGCCGGGGAACTCTCCGTCGGTGTAGTCTAGATCTTTCATCGGGGATTAGACGAGTAGATCGTGGCGTAGCACTGTTAAGATAGTCGGGGCACCAGTAAACCGGAAGCCATCCTCCAAACGGAATCATTGGATCGACCCAGGCATCCTTACGGTCGGGCCGTGGACGGGGATCGAAAACGTCGGTTTCGGGAGAACTTCCATCGTCGGGGAACTCTCTGTCGGTGTAGGCTAGATCCATCACCGGGGACTAGTCGAGTAGACGCCACAACACCGATTCGAGTCGTCGGGGCATCAGCGAACCGGACGCCATGCTCCAACCGGAATCGCAGAGCCGACCTCGGCACTGCTTCGGGTGTCCCGCGTGGCGTAAAAGGGGAAACTCTCAGTCGGTGTAGGCTAGATCCATCGTCGGGGATCAGTCGAGTAGTGTGGCGCGACGTAGCGGCATTGGGTTGTCGAGGCGCCAAAGGTGGATCGAGATGGATAAAGAGAGAAACTCAGGAGCTCATTTTCTCCCAAACAAAGAAGTGCATGAGCACAGCCGAGATGGATAAAGAGAGCAGGAGCTCATTTTCTCCCAAACGAAGAAGTGCATGAGCACAGCCTCCCCCGAAGTATTGAGCTAAGCTTAGTTCCGGGGGATCGAGGCAAGATGTCCAAGGTGTTTTAGTGGGTAAGGATCAGCCAGTCCCTTGACAACTACCAAGCGCGTGAACTGGGAAAGTACATAAGGTATATCACCTTGTAAAAAAAAAAGAAAAAAAAACATACATACATACATACATACATACATACATACATACATACATACATACATACATACATACATATATACATACACTTGGATAGTCGAATAAGGCAGCAGACAGACTATCCCAAGGGTCCTTAGTCTTGTGGAAGCACTTGCAAAGTGAGACAGAAAAAACAATCAACACCTTACGTAGCGAAAATCGATATTACTCGCTGTAGTGCTGGGTAGACTACTGGAATTAACTGAAGTGTATGCGAAGAGAACACCAATATTGAACTTCAAGCCATTCGGCACAAATTTGATGAACGTGAAACAGCAATAATGGTTTACTTGAACATACCGAGCCGGAAAAATTTCACATTAAACCGGGTTTGATTAAGGCATCAATACACCATTAGGAGAATTACAGCAAGCTATTTTAAATTTTTTTTGATTAAAGTAGTGGGATTAATTTGAACTAATAGCAATAAAATTTTAACTGATTTACTTGAAAATTTAACCATGACAATTACAATAAACAATTTTCCAAAATGCTGTAATCATATCGAGATTTTGCGTACGATTTGGTTTTGTGATCCATGAACAATTCATATCAATTCATTACCTATCTACAACCATTGCTGCGAACTTCCAGTCACTGATTAATTCTGCTTCTTCGTCTGCTTTTCGCATTCGATTTGTTATGAATTGCAATTCCTTAAGAATGTTATGCAAATCCTTATGCGAGCACCCGGAATAATTATGGTGGTCATCGACTGTAGTTGGTCTAGAAAAACTGTGTTAGAGAATTTAGTAAATATTATCATATGAAAAAACTGTTTCTATCCTCACCCAGATGAACTAATAGCTGTGTTCGAGCCGGTGATTCCACTAGTCACATGCCGAAAATCATCCTCGATATCCAACACGTTAGCCAATAGTGATTTTGATGACCTTTCCTTTAATTCGAGTTCTTTCATCCGATTCGCTAAAATTATAGTTTTTCTGGTAATTTTTTTACCAGGACGTCCCATCCGTAATATCCAAGGCAACCACTGCAGGAATACTGCCTTGATCTACAATTAAAACAATGTGTAATTGATTGCCTAATTTTATGATATTTTTAACTTTTTCACCCAGGGAGGCATTTCATGGCTGTCCGCTGTTCTATGGTGATAATTTAATACCACCACTGTCAGAACTACAGATGAAGCTACCATAAACATTATGCAATTGAAATATGTACCTAAAATATGTTCACATTAGGATTTCATACTAGTTCTTGAATAAAATTCACATAGATCATGCATGCCCGTGTAAAACTAGTAAATGAAATATAATTGACAACATGTGAAAGATGATTATAAAATAGTGATCATTTGTAGGAGATCTTCAATAATTTGACTATTGTTTAGACAAGCCGAACGAAACATATTCCGAAAAGTTTTAAGTATACACATAAGGTGGTAAATCAAAATCAGAAAGCATTCGTAACAACACAGAAATCGCTAAAATACGTATAATTTAGTTTTATCATTTTGTGATATATATATATATATATATATATATATATATATATATATATATATATATATATATATATATATATATATATATATATATATATATATATATATATATATATATATCTATATATATATATATATATATATATATATATATATATATATATATATATATATATATATATATATATATATATATATATATATATTTGAGATGGTCGGGTATAGAAATTCTTATACCCGAACCCGACCCGTACCCGAGTGATCAGCAAAAAAATTTACCCGTACCCGATTAAAAATTAGAAAAACTGCCAGTACCCGATCAATAGTAAAAAAAAATTATCCGTACCCGATAGAAAATAAAATAAATTTACCCGTACCCGATTAAAAATTACCTGTACCCGTACCCGACCCGAATGAGTAGTAAAAAGTACCCGTTGTATTAAATTTAGGGTAGGTATGGTTTTTACGAAACAGTGCGACTTTTGATCCAATTCTTTAGAACTATAAGTAAGCGTTCTCATTATCTTGACACACAAAATAAACCACATCCGAATCACTTGAAAAATCACGTAAAGTGGTTCCAAATATCAAATTGAATTTTTAACGTGACGAAAATGAATGTTATTCGAACATCCGCTAAAATGAATAGAGTATCATCGGTTCGTTTACGTCAATTGACCAAACATCAAATAATGTACGTGTATTCCCGGTGTGAAAAATTCAATTTTAAAAATGGTGAACAGTGAGTCCTTGAAGTGTAAGTAGTTTGAAAATTCGTGAGAAATATTTTTTGGTTACAATTTTTTACTGCAAAGCAAAATGAATTATGATTTTGATTTAAATTAATCTGTCAAATATGCCCGTCTTGTAAGCCTCACAAACCCACACCCACGATGTTAACGGTAGCTGGTGGTTTTTACAGCCATTGAACTTCTGTGCCACCTCCGGTGAAACCCTCAACGAGTGAACACGGTGAAAGTTTGAGTATTTCGCCAGAAAAGATTTTCACCCGTACTTTTGCGATTCTACGTTGTCATGCATCACGCATTATATGAAAATTTTGAAAATCTCCAATCAATATTTAAAATAACAGTTTTCTGGTATCTAAATGTGATATGAGTACTACACTACATTTTATATACGAATCAAATAATTTTTACTGGATTGTTCATTAAACAGCTTTAAAATTGCATTCCATTAAAACCTACGTAAAAAGTAGGGTCTGGCCGCAACATCTTAGAGCTAAGGCAGTGTGTCTTATTAAATATTTTATAAAAAAATAGGGTGGAAAATATTCACATAACTTTTCACGTAACTATGATTGATCGTTTTATTTAAATAAAGAAAAGAAATGTTTTTTTTTTCTGGAAAAAGATGCCAGTTATCAGATCTTGTCCTAGGCACGAATGTCAAAACCCCTTGAATTGAATTGTTTATTTTTCGGTAGAACTGTTTTGCAATAAAAAGGCGGGTGAGTAATGTCAGAGACATAACTGGATGTCGTGAATACGAAAAAACTGACACGCTCCCATCACTTTTCCGAATATCAGTTAGTTGATTGATTGTATGAATTGTACAAGCTTTCCTCTTTTTTCACTAATAGAATTTGAAGCGATGCATCTACATTAAAGTACAGATTAGTTACATTAAAAAGCTACTATTCTACAACTATATATTCCAAACTTGAAAAAATTCCTTTTTAATTTGCTAATATAGGAGGCTAGGTACGACAAATTTTTAGTTTATTTTTATTGAAGCTATGAAGTTCGAAGATATCTCATTCTTCTTGAAATTTCAGTACGAGACAATTGCAATGACCTGGTCTGAAATGTATCGACGATCTTCGGTATGCAAGAGTGATTCTAATAATAATAATGATAGTAATAAAAATAATAATACAGATTAACCTGTATATATTACAACCCTGTTTCGCATGGCATATTTTCACACGACCCCAAACTAGTATAAAGATGTGTTCAACATTCGCTTTCGCATTGCCGTTCGTACTTGAATGTGTTAGTGACGGTACAAATCTGCCATCTTTTCGGTGCCATCGTGCTGACGGTGTCTCGTACGTTCAGAGTAGCTGCTTTAACTCAAATGACGCTATTTCTCACATCACATTTCATTTTATACCTGCTAGTGGTAGCGGTGGATGGACGTCCCCTTTTTTAGAATTCCTTTCCTATACGCAGAACGGGAAACAAAGAAACGATATAAAAGAGAGAGGTAGCAGAGCGGCAACCAGTAATACTGAATTGGCTGTCGAGCTGTTAACAGCATTTTATGGAATTTTTACGCAGAAACACGCACGCAGGAACAACAGTTTTGGGCAAGGCAGTGCTGGTCTGAAGTTCCCAGTTGGCGGCAGAATCCATCGTTTGCCTCGGAAGGGGAACTACGCCGAGCGTGTCGGTGCTGGTGCATCGATCTATCTGGCGGCAGTGATGGAGTACTTGGTTGCCGAAGTGTTGGAATTTACCGGTAACGCTTCCCGTGACAACAAGAAAACGAAAATCATCCCTCGCCATCTGCAGCTGGCCATCCGTAACGACATCCGTTGAAACCCCCGTCCTTTTCAGTACGACTACATCACTGTGATAAAGAAATATTTAGGATTGCTTTGAGTTTAGCCAGTTCTTATACGCCTGGAAAGTAGAATGCGCAAATCAAGTTGAAACATTTGTTCATCTCTTTCATTTGTTCAATGTGTTCAACTCTGTTTCGCACGGCATATTTGTATACTAGTATAAAGATGTGTTCAAAATCATCACTTTCGCTTTCGCATTGCCGTTCGTAATTGAATGTGTTAGTGACGGTGCAAATTGATTTAGCTTCCGTCTTGATGAATCTTTTGGTAGGAAATATTGAGATCTGAGATGGTTCTCGTGTGTGTCTTGTTTCGGCAATGGGCCTTGCTGGACTTTTTGGTTACCTTTCTACCGATTTTCGGTGTCCTTGTGCTGACGTGTCTCGTGCATTCATATCGGGAAACAGTGAGACGACAGGTCCTCGATGTTGCTCTCGTGTGTCTTGTTTCGGGAAGAGTTGCTCAGCAAATGGTAGGAAAAATGAACCATTCAACTTTTATATGGAAGCTCTTGTATAGATGCAGACATCTCGCGTTCTGATTGGCTGGTGCTGTCATGGGTTAAATCAAACAGGTTTTTCAATAGTGTACTATTGAAAAACTTCAATATTGTTGTAATACACGTTCAAGTTTAAAATTTACGATTCTATTGGTAGTTAGATTATATAAATCCTTCCACAGATCACTGAGCTATGAGCTTTCAAAATACGAGAAAGGCAAACGCGCCTTATGAATTATCTTCTTTGATACTCGTTTATACCAAACATTTCAGAAAAGTTTAATTTTGAACAATTTGAGAATATGTCACACAAGTGAAAGTTTTATCATAAAATTGTGATCATATATCCGATGGCATGTAGCAAGAATTATGTTGATTCATTAGATATAACAAGAGATATTCACGATCAAAAACTTATCACTCTCGCAGAGGGTAAATTTTGAAAAGGCGCCCCATAGTAAAATAAGTCGTATTCACGACAAAAAATCTCGTCTACGTGTAAAAATATTTATGTGAAACACAAATGGACGGTTAATCGATCAGAAAAAAAACAAATACGCGTACCCGAGTGAGAAGTAAATTTTTTTACACGACCCGACCCGTACCCGAGTAAGCAGTAAATGTTTTTACCCGTACCCGACCCGCACCCGATTGAAAATAAAAAATTTTACCCGTACCCGACCAAAAACCCGTTGGGTACGGGTCGGGTTTCGGGTAAAATACACGATACCCGACCATATCTAATATATATATATATATATATATATATATATATATATATATATATATATATATATATATATATATATATATATATATATATATATATATATATATATATATATATATATATATACATATATATATATATATATATATATATATATATATATATATATATATATATATATATATATATGTGTGTGTGTGTATGTGTGCAGCCCGGGCTGCTGGTTCAATGCATACGGCGATGGTTTTACAAGCCAGTTGTCATATGTTCGAGCCCCGACCTGGAAGGATTCAAAGTGTCAGTAAAATCATAGTATAGTATTACCCATGCAATGATTCTGTACACTATGAATCGGCTGTGAAGTCTGTTGAAACAGAAAGGCAGAATTCCATAAAAGGAATGTAATGCAAAGACTTTGCTTATAAATTTGGAATTATGAATCTGTGAATCAAATATTCACATAAATTACAGTTTTTTTCGATAGGATTTCCAATCGTCGTTGAAAAATATATATCAATGTACCTATTAGGTAATTTTTTCTCGTTTTAGAAGAATGCAGCTCAGAAATTACATAAATTAACACGACGTTCATTAGTAGATGGATTGCAAAACTGTTTCTCTCTAGAGAAAGCCGCCTCAGCGCCCTGTTGAACAAAACCATGAGTTTATATTGTTTAACTTTCATTTCTCATATCCTTTTTTTGTATTTTCCCAGTCGCATTTCATTTAAAAACCTGTTTTAATACATCCAGTGGGGTGATGATGCCTTCTACATACTATCATATACAGGGTGATTTTTTAAGAGCTTGAGAACTTTTTTAAACAATAAAACGCATAAAATTTGCAAAATCTCATCGGTTCTTTATTTTAAACGTTAGATTGGTACATGACATTTACTTTTTGAAGATAATTTCATTTAAATGTTGACCGCGGCTGCGTCTTAGGTGGATAATATTATGAATAGTGTGAGATAACCACAAACAACTCAAAAATTAAGTTTTCTGAAAATTTTAAAACAACGCGGAAAACTCTTTACTTTTGCTTGGGTTTTTCGCGCAAGAACGACGATTTTGAGGTAGTCAGGCACATATCTTCAACTGAACGTTATAAAAGGGGAACCGTGGTCGAAAATCGATCATTTCTTCTTGTGCGTTGGATAAAAGCAGACGTCGGGGCGAGAAGACGCATTCAACCTGGTTAAAAACCTCAAACGCTCAGGTCGTAGTTCTCATTTGCCTTCCGGTCGTCAAGGCGAGAAGACGCATTAAACCAGTTTAGCATCATTTGGCACTGCGAGCGGATGTGTCGGTTTGTAGGCAAAGCTAGTTTCAATTAAAGCAAGAACGATTGCATCAGCTGCATTGGAGAGAAAGAAAACTAGAAACGAAAACTGGACAACATTATATGAAATCAGCCGTTCTAATGGCTCTAAATGTTATCTAAAGAACTATTAAGATTACTTCTTTGCAAATCGAAGGTAGAAATCATCAGTTGAGTGGAAATCCAAAATAATTTGATTTGTTTTATGCACTTTTCGCTATGCGAAAATCGTTCGAGATAAATGTTCCGAACTGTGCTACATATCGTAGAGAATTCCACAATTTGGTCCCTCTAAAAGGCAGAAATGATGCCTGTACTGCACCTTGATAATTTCTTTCAATGAAATATACAAATCCGAAATGAGACAATCAACGTCAAAAATCGTTGAAAATTTTAGTAGTGAAAAGGAGGAATGTTTCGCAATTCACACAATCGATCAACTATCAATTCGAATCCGAATGTAAATAAATCGTGTCAGTTTTATTCGTATTCACGACATCCAGTTACGTCTCTGACATTACACTCCCGTCTTTTTTAACAAACTTTACCCTACAATTCCGGAATTAGATGTCGGATCCAGATGAAATTCAGAAATTCCGGTAAAGACTTCAACATTTTTCATTAAATCGTAAGTTTGTGAAAATCGGTCAAACCATCACTGAGAAAATTGAGTGAGACCTATTTGAAAAAATATGACCAATATTTCCTGTTCTTCCGGAATCGAAAACTGGGAACCAGGATAGCCAAAATCAGTTTGTTTGGCCGTCTACTGATAATGATTATCGAATTAAATAGTGAGGTCAGTTAAAATTTTTTTTTCGTTTTTTGTTTCGCCCCGCTAAGTGATGGAATAAAAGTTTTCACACACTTTACCCTATGATTCCAGAACCGGAAGTCGGATCTAAATTATATTCAGAAGTTTTGTATGGGACCATAAGACCATTCATATGAAACGCAGTTTGTTACAATCGGTTACGCCATATCTGAGAAAAGCGAGTAAGTAATCTGAAATTGAAATTTTTACACCTTACAATTTCGGAACCGGAAATCGGATACAGAATTCAGAAGTTTTGTGAAGGATCATTAGGCCATTCATTGGAATTTTAGTTTGTGGAAATCGATCACGCCTTCTCTGAGAAAAATTGGAACACATATTTTTCCACATTTTACCCCATAATCATCCACCCAAAACAATATTCAGGAATTTCGAGAGCTTTCAGCTGAGTCTAAGTTTGTAAGTCGGTTTAGCCATCTTCGAGAAAAGTTGGTGCATTTATTTTCAGAATTTTTTGCACATTTTAATACCCGGTACCGGAATTCGGATCCAAAAAATATTCAGGAATTTTGTATGGGACCACAAGACCTTTCATATAAATTTAAGTTTGTGAAAATCTGTTCCGCCATCTCCGAGAAAAGTTAGTGCAAAAAAACGTTACATACACTCATACGCACATACACACAGAGACATTTTGCGTACTCGACGAACTGAATCGAATGGTGTCATATAACTCGTTCCTTCGGGCCTTGGTTCAACAGTTGGTTTTCACAGTGATTGCATAACCTTAACATATGAGAAAAGCAAAACTCATGTTTCTTGATTTTTTACTATTTTTCTAAAGGCCTATTTTCTTAACCTGTCGTATACATCTCTATTTCAAACTTCTATAATATTAGGATAAGTAGTATTTGGATAAACTGTTGTGAACAAGAGTCTTTATACGAAATACACTGAAGTCTTTTTTATGCGAATTTACGTACCGCATAAAAAAACCCATAACTCTGAAAATTCGCATAAAAAAACCGCATAACTCTGAAACTTCGCATAAAAAAACCGCAGAAGGGAAACCGCATAACTCTGAAAATTCGCATAAAAACCGCATAACTCTGAAAATTCGCATAAAAAAACCGCATAACTCTGAAAATTCGCATAAAAAAAGTCGCGTAAAAAAGTCGTTGACTGACTTTATTTCAGTAGTTAGAAGTCCGAATTCGAAAATTTGTATTCATTGGAGACACAAATAATTAACGAAATCTAAGTTCTACGTTTCGTCTTCGACTCATCACTGCATCAGCAGATTATGTTGAACTGCAGATACAAACCCTCGGATCAAAAAAATCTGCTGAGTAAACATGAAGTTAATGCTTTTGCTAAACACTTGTTAACGCACAAACTTTATACCCACGCGGTACCCAAACCTCTGAATGAATAAACAAAATATTAAAATTTCCCAAAATAGCTATACATCGAATAATCAGATTATAAACGCAAAAAAATCATTTATGTACCATCTTCTGATTCTAAAATTTAAAGCGATTGCATGTGTATTTCTATTGACCTAAAGATTATATATACTGTATCGTAAAACAAAATAGCTCCATATTCACCGAAAATATCTAAAATAGTTCGATATACTTACAGAAATTATTAAATATCAGAAGTGTTCAGCACTTTGCACAAAACTGTGCAAACAGTTCTCATGTCGCATCTATTTGAGTAGATAAAACTATATATTTGTGATGGATGGCCGAAACTTCAATTAATAACGAATAATGTATAATTTTCCTGTATACCATACCGTTCTCATAACTTTCACTAAAAGAGACAACAGTTTCCTTTACATGAGATCACTCTACATTTCGCACAGTATGGACGTGACTATTTAAGCTGAGCCTCTTCACACAATTAAAATTAGTATTGAACTGACTTGTATTTTGTGCCGTAAAAATGGATTCTGTACTCATCAGCAAATGGACGTGGATTTTTATACGTGGTTCGAGAGCCAATGATTTTGGTTGGAGTTCTGCTGCTTTTTACATTCGAGGTACAGAACGACCTCAATAATCAAGGGAATCAACTTCTCCGCACATTCGAAGCTTAAACAAGCGTTTTTTAACATCGGCAAGGCGTAGGCAATACATCGAAGTTATAAAAAGTAAAAGCTGTAGTATAGGCATTACATCGAAGTTATAAAAAGCAGCATCCCTGCAAGTGAGTTCTGTCTGTGCACCGATTTCGCATCGGCATCGACAGTGGACCCTATTATGTTATCTTCGGGCAGCAACGAGCAGTACTATATCTTCATTGTTTATGTCATATCTTAATAATCAGACTACATTAGTTGATGGTTGTAACAATAGTAATTTTTTTTTCAATTTACAAATTTAATCTAACCTAGCTAACTTACTGTTTCTAGTTAATACATGCTGTAGTAAGAGGAGCCAGTTTCATTTAGTTTCCATCTGTCTATTTTACTTATGGCTTATGTAGCCCAGAGAAAGGGAGAAGAAACAACGTAAAAGAGAGTGGTGTACGATCAATTGCGATCGGACCGATAGCACTGATATTGTATTTTGCAAGATCTATTTTGTCGCTTATGCAGAACGCCGGTACGTGGGAATGCTGTTTCCTCGCCGTGTGCACTATGTTGCAATGCGGCTGGCTAGCATGGGAACTTGATGTGAACAATCTGGTTTTGCAACCGGCTCTTGGGAAAGGTAACGATTAGTCGAGTGTTTTACGTCTGTGAGAAATTTGGGATCGATGTTGGCTTTGCAGTAAAGGATGTATGAGTTCTTATTACGGATACTTATTAAGTTAATATTATTATACAACATCACCCCCATTTTAGTTGAATGATGTAACGTAGTGAAATCATTCAGATGTGATCGGACTGGCTTCCTACCGTTGTTAATGGATATTACAAAATTGGTTCGTTTTTATATGTTAACCGAATTTAACAGTTTTTCTAAGAGATGCTTGGGAAAACTTCACCTACTGTCACGGCAATGTTTTTGATATTCTGTTGTTTTTTTTGTTTTACGTGCAGTTAGGCTCGGTGGTTTATTTACCTAAATGTATGTAACAATTTCATAGATTAGTAATTTTGATTGAAATTTGTTAGGTGTATTGGATTGGGTATGATTCGATCTTATTGTTAGGGTTTTACTAATCTGTTTTTGTGTACTATAGTGGATTGATTGGTTCTAGGGTATTTGATTCTCCAATTTGGACTTAAAATTTCTTCTACAATAAAAGGTTCATCATAAATTGGATTGAGTTTTTTTCTGTTTTCTTTTCCTTAGTACACTTTTTCGCCTATTGGTGCGTAATGTGGTTTTATATAAATAGTTAAGTTTTTGTATCTGGATTTTTTACTTTCATTCAATCTTTGTTTTGCTATTGAGTTGCATTTTTCTAGTTTGTATCTGAGATCGGCATTGTAGAGATAAAAATTGTAAATGGGTGTTATTATATTTGGATAATCTTCCTGCGGTAATTTGGCCTTATTTACAAAAACTTATTCGTATAGTGTAAATTGGTGCTCTGAACGTGGTGTAGTGTTATAAGTAAATGCGTAATATGGTAACCAGTCCACTCAGTCAGATTGGTGTTCATTGACGAAGAATCGCAAATACTAGGCATCTGTGATTTCTTTCCAATGATCCAATTGTCTGTGGATGAAAGGCTGTAGCGAAGGTTTGTTTATTTTGTAAATAGTTGCATACTTTCTCAAGTACTTCATTTTTGTACTCGGTTCCTTGGTCGGATTGAAATTCCAAAAATGTTCGATATTTTAGTAGGAACTTTTCTACAAAATTTTTACTGTTGTGTTTTTATTCTATCTGTTGAGCAACTTGAACAAATCTAAATCAACTTCATTCGTGCACTTTAGTTGTATTTATGCTATTATTTCATAATTCGCTTGATGTTTGTAATGATTGATAATGAGTGTATAAATGGTTCTAATAGTTTAATTAGGCAGCCTAAAAATGTACATTGCTTCTGCTTTATAACGTGATGTCTGATAATGTGAACCGCACACTTCTGCAACTTACAATCCCGAGGGCGATGATGGAGTCGGTTTTAAGGCCAAATAAATTAAATATTTGTCACGCCAATGTTCAAAGTTTCTGTGCCCGAAGATTTAGTAAATTTGATGAGATTAAGAACATGTTAGAAATATCGAAAGTTACTGTTGCATGTTTGACGGAATCATGGTTGAATGAGAGTGTACCGAACAATGTAGTAAAGATTCCTGGTTATAAATTGTTGCAATCAGAATTGTCAGAACTTCTTTATTCGTACGAGCATATTTCCCTAGTTAGCTATCTAAATAGGGACTTCATGTGCGATGGAAGAAAACGAGACAATTTACAGGAAGTTTTCGACACCTTCTCAGTGCAGGTGATTGGAGTGGAGCCCACTTATTTCCATACTGGCGGATGTTCACAACTAGATTTGTTAGTGACTAATGAACAAGATCGGGTAACGTGTTTTCAATCAAGTGAGCGTACCGGGTCTATCTAAACACGATCTGATTTTTGCATCGCTGGATTTCAACACTCATCGACAAAATCAGAATAAGTCTTATAGAGATTACGTCAACTTTGATGCAGAGTCCTTTCGCATCGCCATAGAACAGATTCCTTGGGCACAGTTCTATGCTATGAGTGAAACGGATCATATGGTCGAGTTCTTCACTAGACAAATTAATGATGTCCATGATTCCGTTATTCCTTTACGATTTGTTCAACAACGTAAACAACATAATACGTGGTTTACTACTGAAATCCATGCAAAAATAATGGAAAGAGAC
Source organism: Malaya genurostris (assembly GCF_030247185.1). Lineage (NCBI taxonomy): Eukaryota > Metazoa > Arthropoda > Insecta > Diptera > Culicidae > Malaya > Malaya genurostris. The sequence goes on from NC_080571.1 coordinate 175,040,105, forward strand.
ATAGCATATAGAGATTGGAAATTTGCTGCGGATGATCAGAAAGATAGATTAAGGATGATCTACAAGGTACTGCGAAATCGTGTCACTCTCCTCATAAGACAAGCAAAATTGGACTACTGTAATACGCACTTCGATTTCAGAAACTCCACTAACGTTATATGGAAGTAACTTAAATCATTGGGCCTCGGAAGACGGAAGTGTGAGATCATATGTAACTTTGATCCTGACTCGTCTTTTCTAAATGCCTGCAAATCGGCTAAAGTAGAGCAAGAAAAAGCATTTAAACACGATCGACAACTTGAGACCGATAAGTATTGTATGTGGACTTACTAAAGCTTTTGAGAAACTATGAAATCGCAAATTGTTCCTCATTTAAAGCGTAATCACCTGCTCTCTGATAAGCAGGCTGGATTTCGTCAAGGTCAAAGTGTGAAAACTGCTCTGCTCAAGGTCTATGATGATATTGCTGTTACTGTTGATAAAAAAAGTCAAGTATTGCTTCTGCTGTTGGATTTTTCTAAGGCCTTCGATACTATTTCACATCTACGTTTATGCGGCAAACTTCGTTATCTCTTTGGTTTCGATCAACAGGTAGTTGCATTGATAAAATCATATTTATCCGGGAGAACGCAGTTTCTGTGTTGCCACGGTTCTACATCAGAAAGGGTATCGGTTGTTTCTGGTGTCCCGCAAGGATCTGTGCTTTGACCCATTCTTTTTTCAATGTATATCAACGATCTTCCTGACGTTTTGAAAAACTACGGTGTCCAGATGTTTGCTGATGATGTTCAATTGATATGTTCAAAACCTGGTATGACGCATGCGGAGCTTCTGGCGTTGTTAATGGAAGATATACATGCAGTGGTGCGATGGGCTAAAGATAACTCGTTATGCATTAACTTTTCTAAAACTAAGCTTGTGCCATTCGGAGTACATCGTCGAGACACCTCATTATCCGAAGTAGTTTTCGACCAAATGTTATTGAGGTCACGGACTATGCTAACAACCTTAGGCTTATTTTTCAAGCTAACCTTCATTGGGACAGAGTTGTTGCGACTCAGTGTGGTAAACTTTATGCTTGTCTTCAAACTTTGAGATCAACAACATTCGCTTTGCCTCAACACATCAAATTGAATCTGTTCAAGAGCCTCATCTTACCGCATTTCATCTTCGGCGACGTTCTTCACATAAATATGAGCGCAGCTATGATGTCTAAACTGGAAGTTGCTCCTAATGACTGTGTTCGTTATGTGTATAATTTAAATTGTCGCGCATCGGTACGTCACTTGCAGGAAAACTTAATTGGATGTCCTTTTACTCAGTTCTATCTCATGAGATCGTGCTTATTTCTGCATAAAATTATAAATGGCAAGTTATTTAATTTCCTTTTCGAGAAACTGACTTTTTCTCAAAGCAACAGAATTGGAAACTTGAGTTACGGAGGAACGTTTTTCGTGCGGAGTGGGGTTTACTGGAACTCATTGCCATCTGTATTAAAACTTATTTCATCGGAAGCGATGTTCAAGAAAGGCTGTTTAAATTATTTTAATAATTAGATATTCCCAATATTAGCATTCACAAACTAGTTTATAATTAATAATACTATCCTATGTATCTTCGGTAAGGAGAATTTAAAAGGCATAGCCTTACGTCATGTATACATTGATAAATAAGTAAATAAATAAATAAATAAATAAATAAATAAATAAATAAATAAATAATAAAAAATGTGTCAATGTGCATTAAATTCTCAGGAACATCCACCGCGGCGGTCCCGACATCGATACCGGAGGCTGTATTTCCGGCAAACACAGAAGCGAAGAACTTTGCAAACATACCACTTGAGTCCAAGGATGACCTGGATTCAACGCCATCGAGAAAAACTTTTGAAAGAATCTCGTCCGATGACGTGCAAGAGTTTGCGATGCGCTGTTTTCTCATTAACCAAGATAGTTGCCTCGTAGAAGTGGAAAGTCGGCGGAAATCGGGATGTTTTGATTTAAAAGAAAGCGACAAAAGGAAATTTTCTGCAGATGTTCAGAAGAGTCGGCATCGGGTCTCCTTGTCGCACAGATCGTTCGATTGGGAATGGTTGTGACAGACGTCCAATCGCTAAACGATCTACGAAGGTGTGATTGATACGAATGGAATGTTTGTGTGTTGTATTGTGAATCATCCGCATTTACCAATTAGGATTAGGGTCCCCTGCTCTTTATACTCTTTTTTAATGATGTAGCTTCGGTTTTTGGTACTGAATGTAAACCGATATTTGCTGACAATCTCAAACTCTATTTGGCAGTGAATTCGACCGAAGACTGCGTTCGATTGCAAACACGATTGAATACCTTCGTGGATTGGTCCAAAAACTGAGCTTTAGCTTCCACATAGCTTATAAAACTTAAAAAGCTAATTGACAACTGGGATTCATATCTAAAATATCACATGACTTTACTGATCCATAATGCTTAAAATCTCTTTATTGCTCCTGAGTTCGGCCAATTCTTGAGTTTTCATCAAGAGTTTGGAATCCGTGTCAGTTAAAGCAAAGCCTTAGTATTACATTCCTGTAGTGGAATTTGACCTTCTGTTTCAACAGACTTCGCAGCCGATTCAGAGTGCACAGAACCATTGCATGACTGGTGCTACGATTCTATTGACACTACCAATCCTTCCAGTTCGGGGCTCGAACATACGACAACTGGTTTGTAAAACCAGTGTCTTATACATGGAACTGCCAACCCGGGACAGTATCAGTTAACTTGGTGCCTAACACTGGAAGGAGTTCAGAAAAGATTCATACGATTAACTCTCAGGAATCTACCATGGCGTGACCCGCAGAACCTACCGCAATTTCAAGATCGTTGTAAGTTACTAAATCTTGGTTCATTGGAACGTCGTCGTCGTATTCAACAAGCCTTAACAGTTGCAAAAATTCTGAATGGTGGAATTGATGCACCTGAACTGCTATTCTGTTTGGATCTTCGAGTCACTAGAAGAACTCGTGATGTGTCGTTATTATCAACGATGTTTCATCGGACGAGTTATGGATATCACGAACCAGTCTCTTCAATGATACGCATTTTTTCACGAGCAGAGTGTACCTTCGAGTTTGTCGACTCATCAAAAAAATTGCATCCTCTATACGAAGACTATAACTTCTGTGATATTTATGTATACCATTTATTAGTATTTGTAAGATTAACGTATGATGTTTGTATAAATTTATTTATTAACAACGACAATTCTGTATGTATTATGTGTAAATTCTAGCTTATTGAAAAAAAGTACAGGTGTGTAATGTCAGAGACATAACTGGATGTCGTGAATACGAATAAAACTGACACTCTTTCTTTATACTTCCGAATATCAATTAGTTGATTCCCATTTTTCACTGCTAGAATTTGAACGATACACCCAAACTACAGTACAGATTAGTTACATCAAACATTCTGACACACAAATATTACAAAATAACCAGTATAGTTCTTTATGATAAAATATTAATGGTTTTGGAAAGAACCTTTTATGAGAGCGTGCGTGAAGGGCCAAATTGTATGATTTTCTAAGATATTAAACACTGATTGGATATAAACGGTTTTGAACACTGTTGCGAATTTAGAACTGAAAATTGCAAAAAAAACATAGCACTGCGACCTGAGCGTTTGAGGTTTTGTACAACGCTAAAGGTCTGCTTTCATTGCCAACTGCTCCACCTGACGATCGAAGTCCAAATGAAAGCACGACATTTTTTTTTTTTTGCATAAATATCTGTTTATTAATCTTATTTTTGTGTATTACATCAACATTTTACAGTACAAGTGTTTTGACCCTTTGGCCTTTCATCTTTGTTGTTCTTACGATTCGTTATTAATATTAGGTGTTTTAGTTACTCTTGTTTTACATACTAATGTTTAATCATAATATTTATTTTAATTATTTATAAAATGTCTACCTACTTATAACTATCCTTAACCTAATACGTACAAATTTTGAATTATTTGTATTTCAGAGATTGAGCACCTCTCTTCAAATTTCGTGCAGTATTGTTCGAATTTTTGTTCTAGTATATCCAGTGAGGCCATCTCATGTACTTCACTAGTTCTTGTCCAAGGGGGTAGATTTAGAATCATCTTTAAGATCTTACTTTGAATGCGCTGAAGCCTAAGTTTGTGTGTTCGTGCACAGCCCCGCCAAACAGGGATTGCGTATTCAATTGCGGGGTAGATGATTTGTTTATAGACAGCCATCTGATTCTTCAGGCATAGTTTAGATGTTCTACAAATCAGCGGATACAGAGACCTAATGAGTATGCTGCATTTTTGCACGATTTTGTCAACATGTGACCTGAATATCAGATGTCTGTCAAAGGTGAGTCCTAGATAGATAACTTCATCGGACCACTGAATGACCTCATCACCGAATCGTATTCTGCATTCGTCTGATGGGACAAGTTTTGGAGATCTTGAATGTCGAAACAAGATGACCTGAGTTTTTGCTGCATTGATCACAATTTTCCAGCTTGTAAAATATTCCGTTAAAGCGTCCAGACCTGTCTGTAGTTTATTTTTCAGAGCATTAATGACACGACCTTTGTAAAGAATGGCAGTATCATCAGCAAATTGTGACAGAACATCACCACCTGGAAGAGGTGGGATGTCTGATGTGAAAATGTTGTATAGAATGGGACCTAGGATACTTCCCTGGGGTACACCAGCAGGAATAGTAAATCTTTCTGAAAGTGCATTATTCAGAGAAACCTGGAATGCTCTATCTGCAAGATAATTTTTGATAATTCTAATAAGATACATGGGAAAATTATACCGATGCAGTTTAAACACCAGGCCATCGTGCCACACATTATCGAATGCCTTTTCAATATCCAATATTGCCATGGCAGTCGTTTTGGACACTGATTTGTTTTGCTGGATGACGTTGTTAACCCTTGTGAGCTGGTGGATGGTGGATCTTCCTTTCCGGAACCCAAACTGTTCTTCCAGAAATATATCCTGTTCATCTGCAAAAGCAAGAATTCGCCTTTGTATTGACTTTTCAAACAGCTTGGATAGGGCAGAGAGTAAGCTGATGGGCCGATAGCTCTTGGAAAAGGAAGGATCTTTCCCCGGTTTCAAAACTGGGATAACTTTAGCTAACTTCCACATTGAAGGGAAGTAACCAAGCTCCCAGCACCTGTTAAAAATTTTAGCTAAGAAGACAAATGAGCGAATACTCAAATGTTTCAGCTCAATGTTGAATGTGTTGTCGAAACCGGGGGCCTTCATATTTTTGGATTTTTTCACAAAAGCCATCAGCTCATTCGCAGTGACTCTACTTTCCTCAGGAACCAAGCTGTCTGATTGGTCAACCTCAGCTACGCTATCAGCAACGGCTCTTTCATATGGACTAACAATGTTAAGTCCTAAATTGTGAGAACACACAAACTGCTGGCCTAGCGCATTTGCCTTCTCTACTGGTGTGATTAAAGGTATTCCTTCAGCTGCGTCCTGGGGTGACATCAGAGGAGGAATAGGCTTCGGTTTTTTCTTAAGCACCTTCGTTAAGCACCAGAAGGGCTTTGAATGTGGGAGAATTACTCGAAGCTTTTGCTGGAAGTTCCTGTTGCGAAGCTCAGATATCCTTTCCTGGATTATCCTAGTTAAGTTGTTATAAGTAGTCTTCCTATCTAGAATGCCAGTTCGTTGATACTGCCTCCGGTAGATATTCCGAAGTCGGATGAGTTTCTTGGTGACACTGTCGATTTGAAGAGAGGAACTCGGCATGTGTTGTACTGGAACCGTCCTATCACGAGCGACTGTGATTGAATGCTGGAAGGAAGATAGGGCTGCATCGATTTCCATCGGGGAATCAAGTGGCAAATCGATATTAATAAGTTGGTCGGCGATATGTTGAAATTGGACCCAATCGGTGCGATAATAGTTCCTCCGAGGTTGAATAGGCACTGTTTCTGGTGAAGATCCCAACGTCAATATTACTGGAAAGTGGTCGGAAGAGAGCTCGTTGAAGACAACCGGAGAGCTGTCTATGGCGATGTTGCTGATGAATATATCCAAAATGGAATGAACTCCCGATCTGGAAAGTCGCGTTGGTTGATCCGGAGCGAAGATGTTGTATTGTCCAGCTTCGTAATCTTCGGCAAGTACGAATCCGTTTCGATTCTGTCTTCTGTTTCCCCACAGCTCATGCCGTGCGTTCAGGTCCCCAGCAATGATGAATTTGTTCTGTCGTCGAGTGAGCATAGCCAGATCTCGCTTCAATGATGCACACATACCATCTCGAAGATTGGTTTGTTTGGGGCAGTACGCTGCAATGATGATGATGGGTCCCATCGTCGTTGTAATCTCAATTCCGATGGCTTCTATGAGTTGCAATTTAAAGGCTGACAGAAGCCTGTGCTGAATGGATCGTTTAACGGCAATGGCAACTCCCCCTCCTCTGGTAGTTGTCCTGTCGAGCCTGTGAATCCTGTAATTGGAAATAAAAATAGAAATTTCAGGTTTAAGATGAGTTTCAGTTAAAATAGCAATATCGGCATTCTTCTCTTGAAGAAAGTCGGACAATTCAGCAGTTTTGCTCCTGAGTGAGCAAGCATTCCAATTTACTATAACCAACTCATTATATTGCATATTCGATGATGAATTTGCCTAAGGCGTTGATTTGATCTAACCGCGTTCTGCAGTTTCGTAGTTTTGTTGTCATTGTTTCAAAAATGACGATCAGTTGTTCAGCAGAGAATAAATCACCAGAGTCATCCTTTGCTTGTAGTTGATTATTGCCCCATCCAGGAGGGATTCTCGGGGAAGATTCTTTTTGGGATTCAGAGGCTGAAGTTTTTGGATTGCTGCGAGGAAGTGGCGGCAAATTCGGAATATCCCTCTTCGGTGGGAGCCGTGGGAAATTAACTTCATCCTTCTGTGGAACATTCTTGCGCGTTGATTGTTTGCGGGACGCCTGTTGTCGAATTTTTGTGAACTCAGCACGTTTGGGACACGATTTGCTAGTAGATGGATGGTCGCCATCACAGTTCACACATTTTACAGCGATGTCATCTAGTAGGCAATCGTTGGTATTGTGTGGTTCGGCACATTTCCCGCACCGACTTTTCATGTGGCAATTCCTCGCTCCATGGCCGTAGTTCAAACAGTTCGTGCACTGTGTGACATCCCGATGTACCGGTTTATACTTTTGCCATTCGATGATTATGTGAAATAATGATTTAATCGTTTTCAGTTGACTCATGGTGATGGAGCCCTTCTCCAGATGAATCAGGTACAGTTGATCTCTAAACTTTTTGTCCGTATTATGGCGCTTCATTTTAAATACCATCAAAGGCTTTAGTCCAGCCTCCGACAGTGCCTGCTTTAGTTCGGCTTCGATCATGTCGGGTAGTCCTCGAATTACAACCTTCATAGGTTTGTTGGCGGCAATATCGTGTGTGAAGTATTCCGCTTTTGTCTGCTTCAGATAGCATTCCACTCCTTTGTAGTGGTTCAAAGCCGGAACAGTTATTTTGTAGCCTTCAGTACATAAACGGATTGTTGCCTGTAGTCCTTTGCTGATCAGTGTGTTGAAATCCGAGCGTAGAGTTGGTGGGAAGCCCTTCAGGTAGAAAGGCGGCATTTTTTCCTTCTTCTGCAGTTCCTCTCCGACATCTACTGGCAGATCAGCATATTGGTTTTTACTCAGCAAACGGTCGTTTACCTGTACATCACTTGGCTTCAGACGCTTAGCATCCTTTGGATCCTTCTCGGATCTATGGCGGTTTTTACCCATAGCTTGGGTAGGTAGACAACTGCGAATAAAAAATAAAACAAAATCGAAATTAGTCGTAGTAGGTTATTCGTCTATCCACATCGAGTGTTAGATGACGAATGAAAGCACGACCTAAGCGTTTGAGGCTTTATACCACGCAAAACGTCTGCTTTCATTGACGACTGAAGTCCAAATGAGAGTTGCGACCTGAGCGTTTGGGGTTTTTAGCCACGCAGAAGGTGCACTCTCCAAAGCTACTGGTCCCACGACGTCTGCTTCCGTCCAACGCACAAGAAGAAATGATCGATTTTTGACCACGGTTTCCTTTTTATACGCAGTCAGTTGAAGATATGTGCCTGACTACCTCAAAATCGTCGTCCTTGCGCGAAAAAGCCAAGCAAAAGTAAAGAGTTTTCCGCGTTGTTTTCAAAGTTTGAGAAAACTTAATTTTTGAGTTGTTTGTGGTTATCTCACACTGTTCAAAATATTATCCTAAATTCCTGATCATATTTTTGATTAAATGGTTAAAGAATTATGTTGCTACTGTTAATACAAGTCGAGATATTCACGATTAAGTTCTGCCCATTCTTCCATATGGCTAATTTTGAAAAGGCACCCCATAGTAAAGTAAGTCGTATTCACGACAAAAAAATAGTGGTTTTTATGCCTCTTTGAGAATAGTGCCATTGAAATGATTTGGTACACAGAAACGGGCTTTTTCCCACTCATATCATTTAGACTGTAATGTCCGATGATAATAAATAACTAAATGAACGAAAGCCAACCTTTTACGAACTCTATCAAAAACGCCTTCATAATAGGTTCTTTTCAGAACCACCATTGTATTATCATAAAGAATTATACTGGATATTTCGTAATATTTGGTGTGTATCAGAATGTTTAATGTAACTAATCTGTACTTTAGTTAAGGTGTATCATTTCAAATTCTAGTAGTGAAAAATGGGAAAGCTTGCATAATTCACACAATCGATCAACAAACTGATATTCGAAAGTATAAAGAAAGAGTATCCGTTTTATTTTCGTATTCACGGAATCCAGTTATGTCTCTGATATTACACACTCGTACTTTTTGTCGTGAACTTACTTTACTATGGGGTGCCTTTTCAAAATTAACCATATGGAAGAATGGGCAGAACTTAATCGTTAATATCTCGACTTGTATTAAAGGCAGCAACATAATTCTTTCACCATTTCATCAGAAATATGATCAGGAATTTAGGATAATATTTTGAACAGTGTGAGATAACCACAAACAACTCAAATATTAAGTTTTCTCAAATTTTGAAAACAACGCGGAAAACTCTTTACTTTTGCTTGGCTTTTTCGCGCAAGGACGACGAATTTGTCAGGCACATATCTTCAACTGACTGCGTATAAAAGGGGAATCGTGGTCGAAATTCGTTCATTTCTTCTTGTGCGTTGGATGAAAGCAGACGCCGTGGGACCAGCAGCTTCGGAGAGTGCACCTTCTGCGTGGTTAAAAACCTCAAACGCTCAGGTCGCAACTCTCATTTGGACTTCAGTCGTCAGGTGGAGCAGTCAAACGCTTAGGTCGTGCTTTCATTTGGACTTCAATCGTCGGGAGCAGCGGTCGTCAATAATGAGAGCAGACCTTTAGCGTGGTGCCAAACCTCAAACGCTCAGGTCGTGCTCTCATTTGGACTTCAATCGTCAGGTGGAGCAGTCGTCAATGAAAGCAGAGCTTCTGTTCTTGGTTCTAAATTTAGTTCTTGAACTTAGGTCCAATTCGTTATTCTACAATTCCATTCGTTTCTTTTTAGAACCATAATAATACTCTCAAAGAATTATGCGAAATTTTGCTTTACTGTACTCTATACGGCCCATTTTTATTATAAAGAACTATCTAGTTATTTCATTATATTTAATTGCGTTTCAGAATGATTAATGTAACTAATCTGTACTTTAGTCTAGGCGCATCGTTTGAAATTCTAGTAGTGAAAAAGGGGAAAGTTGCACAATTCACACAATCGATCAACTACCAATTCGAATTCGGAAGTATAAAGAAAGTGTGTCAGTTTTACTCGTATTCACGATATCCAGTTATGTCTCTGACATTACACACTCGTACTTTTCAAATCCGAAACGTCCTCCGACAATTCGAAGAGCCGCACTTCAACTGCTCCTCCTCTAGATTTATTCGCAACGAGTACTTTTCACCGTCTACTGCAATCTCGTATTTGTTATCGTGTTCCTCGCAGATTCGTTGTGCGATGACTAGGTCAGCCACATTCATAAATTAAACACCGATAGCTCTGCTGTTTTGTATCCGAAGTACTTCACCTTTCTTCATACCCAGGATAATCACACAAAAGCCATGCACGCGCGTGATGTCCGGTTTCTTCGGAACTTTAGAGAAGTCAATTCTGAAAGTTCTAAATGGGTCCACGATGAGCATAAGAAAAATTAAATCAGTTTATGCTGTATGGCTTGCCTCGTTTGTAACTTCCGCGATGACCAAGATGTCTGTCCTGCTCGGAAAATGAGCACTCACTATTCATTTGAATCCGACTTTCGTTTCCGGAATTTCAGGGTGTTATGCACCAGAATTGTGGAAATAATGTCACTCACTTTTCTCAGTGATGGCTGAATCGATTCTCACAAACTTCTCCAATAGAAGGACTCAAAATTGTTCAATATCATTTGAATCCGACTTCCGGTTCCAGAATTATAGGATTATATGTGTAGTATCATCGCTGCAACAAATCAACGTGACATCCGTGCAACATTCGCACTGGTCATCGCAGCGCATCTCATACGACATCACCCATGTCTATTCGAACAGAATTCGAAGGGCAATTGTTCCGTATTGGCCCCATCCTTTTTCACGTGATATTCAAATTGAATTTATTGTACATTAAGCTATAGACAAAACTTTTATTGTTATGAAATCATATATAAGTCAAATTGACGCAGTATTACTTTGAAATCGAACACGCTTTTTACGTTCAACCCAACGAGAAAGCCCATAATTGGTGACCCCGACGTGATGTCAACAGAAGTCAAGCATGGATCTGGAACCAGTTCTTCAGAGGGATTGGAATCGGGCAACATCGAGATTATCAACAGCCCACGTTTGAACCCGCCGAGTATGACAGCATCGAACACCGAATCATATATCATGTCACTGGAGTTCTGGTTTGCTGCTTCTGGAATCGGACATCAACACGACACAAAACGATACAACATCGTCATGGCTCAGGTGCCCTCAAATAAACTGAGCGAGTTACGAACAATAATCGAAGCGACACCGGCCAACGACAGGTACGCGTACATCAAAAGCAAGCTGATCGATCACTTCACCGATAGTCAGCAGAGACGTCTCCAGTGCATACTATCCGACATGCCGCTTGGTGATATGAAACCCAGTCAATTATCCAACGAGATGCTTTGAGTGGCTGGGAATTCTCTGTGTGAAACAGTGCTTTTGTATTTATGAGCATCAAGATTCCAACACACGCGCAAGCAGCAGTGATCGCTTCTAAAGGAGATGCAGCGGAGAAAACTGCCATCGCCGATGCGATCGTGGATTCATTTGGTCTTCGCAGTATCACCGCCGACACAGCAGCGATCGGTGCATGTTCGAAGAAATCAACAACGGTATCTACAGGCCCACTCGGCTCGGAGACCTTTTGTACGATGCAAAGCTTGCAAAAAGAAATTTCGCAGCTATCAAAAAAGTTTGAGCAGATACTCTCTTAGCTAAAAAAACTCGCGAAGTCGATCAAGATCCCGCAGACGAGACACATCGAACTATCCTACCCAGAGCCGTAGCAATTCAGTTTTTCGTGGGGGGGCAAATTTTTTAGATTAAATTTAACGTATATTAAAAAAAAGCTGCATTACATGCGTATCAAACAATCTAGATAGCAATTTGAGGCACCATATGCCTGCATATTGTACGCGACGAACGTCACTCACTGACAGCGTTTTCAAGTAAACCCTCTAAGATCACTCTGAGAGTGGTTTCGGATTCATTTCTGAGCAGGTTTCAGCAGCCATGAAAATGACAGATCGTTTCATAAAAAACGATGCCATTCTCACAGCTATCGATACAGCAAATGAGATGGATTTGGAAAAGCTGCAGCCTTTGACCGAGTTAGGCATCAAATTGCCAAATGAAATTGAGCTAAAAATTGCCAAAGAATACATTGATAAAATTCGTGCAAAAATGAGAAATTGAACAATTTGAAGAGGCCGATAGATAAAAAAATTAAGACTGTAATACTGACAGAGCTGTATAAGGTGTGCCAAGGAATGGAAAACGTATACAACCTTTTTGCAACCATTGAAACTTTTCCGTCCGGAACGGCAGTATGCGAATCATCATTTTCGGCATTGACACGGATCATGCGGCCTCAACGTATTAGCATGTCCACTGATAGATTAAACAATTTATCGTTTCTGGCATTCGAGCACAAGCGACTGGATTTTTTAGACGTGGACACAGTCCTTTTAAGATTCAACGAACAAAAAAATCGCAAAGTGCAATTATATTAAAAAAGTGGTTGAATATCATTGTTCAAAATAATAAAAGAACTGTGAACGCAGTATAAACTATACAAATAGATCTCTTTATTGCTTTTTATTTTATAATTCTTTAATTTTTTTCCTTTCTACTATCAATTTCATATACGAGAAAAATACGTGGTGAGGCGGAAACCGCGTGGTGGGGCAAAGCCCCCCCTTGCCCCCTAGGTTGCTACGGCTCTGATCCTACCAGCAAATCATCGAGTGAAATATGCTGGTATCATCGCACATTCGGAAGGGAAGCAAGGCAATACCGAAAACCATGCTGTTTCGGACAAACGTCTAATAGTCAGCAATGACGCCAGCAGACTGAAGCTGTATCGGAGCTAAACGAAATATCCGATACAGCACCAACCTTTCGTCTCAAAATTTCGGACACAACCACTAACATGAGATTTCTAATCCACACCGGTGCAGACGTATCTGTGATTCCGAGAGGATCCGATTTGGGCCGATCGAAACCAACCGATCAAGGACGCCAGTTCCAGTCAACCCTCTTCGCAGAATTGACCCGAACACTTGGTGTTACCCATCTTCGAACAACACCTTATCATCCTCAGGCAAACGGCATCATAGAACGTTGGCATAGAACCTTGAAGTCAGCTGTTCTATGTCAACAACCCGAACGCTGGACCGAACATCTTCCGATGATATTTCTTGGATTACGCACCATTCATAAAGAAGACATCAGAGCATCACCAGCAGAAATGGTATATGGAACTACTCTCCGAATACCATCAGAGTTCCTTGCTGAAAACCCACACAACAGCACCGAATCGGAATTTGCGAACAACCTTCGTGAAGCCATGCGTGAGCTGCGACCCTCGGATACGGCTTGGCACAACAAACGCAATGTGTTCGTACATCCCGATCTCGGAACGAGCAAGCACGTGTTTATCCGCAACGATTCGATACGACCATCTCTTTCGTCGCCATACGATGGTCCATATGCAGTGCTGGAACGAACCAACAAACACTACAAAATCGACATCAACGGACGGACAGCGAACATCTCGATCGATCGGTTGAAGCCTGCATACACAGTTGAGAATGATCAACCACAACAACCTTCCATCGATCGTTCGGCTACAACTACACAGACCAATAGGCCGACGGTAGTCACTCGCTCTGGACGACGAGTTAAGATTCCTCTTCGCTATCACTGAGCGTCGCCCAGTCTAGGAAGGGGGTAATGTCGCATCATCGCTGCAACAAATCAACTTGACATCCGTGCAACATTCGCACTGGTCATCGCAGCGCATCTCATACGATATCACCCATGTCTACCCGAACAGAATTCAAAGGGCAATTGTTCCGTATTTGCCCCATCCTTTTTCACGTGATATTCAAATTGAATTAATTGTACATTAAGCTATAGACAAAACTTTTATTGTTATGAAATCATATATAAGTCAAATTGACGCACAGAATAAATCAGTATTACTTTGCAATCGAACACGCTATTTACGTTCAACCCAACGAGAAAGCCCATATGTGCACAAAAAATGTCAAACTAATTTCCCTCTTATTCTCGGAGATGGCTGAGTCACTTTTCACAAACTTAGTCTTAAATGTCTTAGGGTCCCATACAAAGTTTCTGAATATCATTTGTATCCGACTTCTGGTTACGGAATCACGGGGTGATATAAACCAAAAATGTGAAAATAATATAATTCACTATTCTCGGAGCTGGCTGAACCGATCTTCTCTAACTGATATTCAAATGAAAGTTCTTTAATATCATTTGGATCCGATTTCCGACTTCGGAATTACAACGTGATATCCACCAAAAATGTAAAAATAATGTCTCTCATTTTTCTCGGAGTTAGCTTAGCCGATTTTCACAAACTTAGACTCAAATGATCCCACGGCCGGATCCGGAATCACAGGGTGAAATGCACAAAAAGTCTAAATAATGTCACCCATTTTCCCGGAGATGGCTGAGCCGATTTTCACAAGCTTATTTTCAAGTGAAAGGCCTTATGGTCTCATACAAAGTTATGCAATATCATTTGAATCCTACTTGCGGTTCCAGAATTGCAGGGTGAAATCCACCAAAAATGTAAAAATAATTTCACTCACTTTTCTCGTAGGAAAACGAAACGTAAACATTAAAATGGTTAAAACGAAAAACGAAACGTAAACATTAAACGGTTAGTTAAAATTTTTTTTAACTACTGAATGACCAAAACCTGTATCGACCAGACACGGTCGAAACCACGTTTTCGTTCGGCACGTCAGTATTGACATTGCACTTCTGTGCGAAACAAAAGTGTTCTGCAAGAAGCAGAAACTTTACGTCTGCTTAGTGGTTTAAATTAAACTGCCGAGGTTTGCATTAGACAGTTCAATTTGAACTAATATACAATGATGAGTCAAAGACGAAACGTAAACAGAAGTGCAAAAATGTCACTCAATTTTTTCGAAGAGGGCTGAACCAATTTTCAAAAATTAGGATTCAAATGAAAAGTGCATGTATTGGAATGCTGCATGGGGCATAAAATCCATTTTGTTACCTACCGATTGGCCCATACTAAGCTCCTAAATATCGTTTGGATAAAACTTCCGATTCTAAAACAATAGGGTGATATGCACCAAAAATGTGAAAATAATATCTCTCATTTTTGTCGGAGATGTCTGAACTGATTCGCAACAACTTAGTTTCAAATGAGAGTTCTTTTTGTCCCATACAAATTTCTTGTGTGCTGGATACCCCTTGCGACGCCTGTGTCATCTACTGAGCTGCGCGTGGATTGGCGCGATTGTTAATGCTATATAATTTATTTATTTATTTATTTATTTATTATTATTCCTTCATCTGACCAGATAAGATATAGTCTACATGAAGCATTGGAAAGGGAAAAGCTCTATTGAAGAGCCAAACAGAAACTATCTTCAATTTGGCATAAAAACCCCTTCTTATTTTCTAATTTCTATGGTTGGCGTAACTTACATCACAAACAGTTTCATATTACATAAATTGACATATTGGTTTTTACATAAATTCTTATAGACTAAGTAAATCTCTTGAGTCTATCTTTAAAATTGTCACATGGAATGGAAAACACGTCCTCCTTATGGGTTCGTTCTGTCCATAATCAATACGTTGATGATCAAGTCTTAAAAAGTTCCTCGATCTAAAAGTTCTAGGTGGTACGTTAATATTAACTCGAGAAAGTATATATGGAGCATCAATTTGACCGATTAATAATTTTCCAATAAACGCGGCCCTAGAGATATTCCTCTTTTTGGCTAGCATGTCCATACAGAGCAATCTGCAGCGATCTGTATAGGGTGGTAATTCTGTAGGGTTATGCCATGGCCGAGATCTAAGAGCATAACGAATGAACCTATCTTGAACTGATTCAATTCGGTTAATCCAGACATCTATATAAGCACTCCAAACTACAGATGAAGTTTCTAGGACTGATCGCACAAGATGAAGTACAGTGATCGAAGACAATATGGATCTTTGAACTCTTTTGCTATTTTGAATATGAATCCACGATTTCGGTTGGCTTGAGCAATAATATGACAGTAGTGGTGTATCTAGTAGTACACCAAGATCTCTGACAACTGATACTCTCTCGAGAAATTCTCCGGAAACAGTGTAGCTCCAAAGAACAGGCCTTTTCTTGCATGTGAAGGTAACTACAGAACATTTGGATAACTGGATATCGTGAATACAGAAACAACTGACATGTTCCTTACCACTTCCGAATATCAATTAGTTGATCAATGGTATGAAATTATATGTAGAATTTAAAACGATGCACCTAAACTAAAGTACAGATTAGTTACATTTAACATTCTGAAACACAAGTATTATGAAATAACCAGTATAGTTCTTTAGAATGAAATAATGGTGGCTCTGAAAATAACCTTTTATGAAAGCGTTTGTGATGGAGAGTGATAAGTTGAATTCGACTTCCGATGGATGCCGCTGACTTCCGTCATTTAATTCCAGGCTGAACTGTTGTACGTGGGTGCGATACTGATATGGTTGGTGTAGGTGTAGCGTTTATAATCGATTATGATTTCAATTTGTACCCAAAAATATTCGACGTGAATCTGTGCATCCCCCATGGTCCAATCTGACCCTAAAACGTTATAAGCGTGCTAAACGTGCTGCTCTAAGAAAACTATCGAAGCATCCTTCGCTCCATTTGAGATTTTATTTTATGTTCCTCAACAATCGTTATAAGCGACTGAACAAAATGTTATTTCATTCCCACCTCCTTCGTGTACAAAATAATTTAGAAATCAACCCCAAAAGCTTCTGGAACTACGTGAACGAACAGAGGAAGGAATCAGGACTACCCAACCAGATGTTTCTGGTTGGGTAGTCCTGATTCCTTCCTCTGTTCCCCATCCAATCATAACGACAGCTATGATTGATAAAGCGTGTTCTAAAATGAAACTATCTTCTAACGCTGGGCCCGATGGTATTCCTTCTCTGGTATTGAAAAAGTGCTCGAACAGCCTTCTGATTCCACTATCGATGCTGTTTAATATCTCACTCAATTCAGGAACTTTTCCGGTTTTTTGGAAAACATCATATATTTTTCCGGTTTTCAAGAAGGGAAATAAAGCTGATGTATCTAATTATCGTGGGATAGCCGCGCTATGCACTGTGTCTAAGTTACTTGAGAATATAGTTCTGGACTTCATCAAGCATAACTGCAATAACTACATCTCGGAAACACAACACGGTTTTATGCCAAAACGATCAACTACAACGAACTTATTGTCTTATACATCTTTTATAATTCGATCCCTACAAGCACGCCTTCAAGTTGACGCTATCTATACGGATTTCTCCGCAGCCTTCGATAAGATAAACCACCAAATTGTAATTGCTAACTCAAAAAACTTGGATTGAGTGGATCTTTACTCAACTGGTTTCAATCATATCTTATAGGTCGGGAAATGTTAGTGAAAATCGGTGAATGCACTACAACACCGTTTGCTGTAGGTTCTGGAGTCCCTCAAGGCATTAACTTGGGACCATTTTTATTCTTGCTGTTGTTCCGTTACGTCGTTTACTCGCAAACACTCGCTATTTAGCTACGACTATAACATTTCGCAGATTGTACTGAAACGAGAGTCTACCGTTAAAGATTTAGATATCATTCTTGATACCAAGTTGAATTTCAAAAGCCATATCGATTATGTGATCTCTAAGGCCTCTAAGCTTTTAGGTTTCGTCTTTCGCATTACTAAGAGCTTTGTCAATGTACATTGTCTTAAAGCATTATATTGTGCTCTAGTCCGCTCGACGCTTGAATATTCAGCTGTTGTCTGGTCACCCCATTATCAAATCGACATAGATCGGATCGAAGCTATTCAACATAAATTTATTAGATTTGCCCTACGTAACCTACCATGGAGAGATCCTACTAATCTTCCTAGTTACATAGATCGCTGTAAGCTTATTGATCTTGATCGGTTATTCGTTCGTCGGAATGTGTCTAAGGCAACTTTCGTTACTGATTTGCTTCAATCACGTATCGATTGTCCCGAACTCCTTCAATTGATTAATCTCGACATTCATCGATGCAATCTTCGTTCCCTCCCCTTTTTGAGATTACCTGTTGCAAGAACAAATTATGGTTATAATGAGCCGTTCTCCAGAATGTGCCGAACATTCAACAACTGTTCCAATGTCTTCGACTTTCATTTATCTCGAAACATGATTAAACGATTGTTTCATAGTCACCTGTCAGATTAGGATTTGTCTGAAACCGTTAATATTTTATTTTCATTCAACCCCCATTCCGTCTCTCCATCCTCTTCATTTGAAACTAACTAGATTCGCTCGCCTAAATTAACCTGGTCGTTACTTCCTCTTTTTTCTGTCTTCCACCATCCATTTTTATCACTAATTGGATCTACATGCCGATTCTAACCTCGTCGATTTTTTCTGTCTTCCAGTTGCTAAACTCGAAAAACCATCTTTTTGATAACTAATTAGATCTACATGTCGATTCTAACCTCGTCGTTTTTTTCTGTCTTCCACCATCTTTTTGATAACTAATTAGATCTACATGCTGATTCCAACCCCGTCGTTCGTTTTCGCTTGTTTAGCACCCCCTCCACCAACCCTTGTTTTCAATTTACCTAATAAATTTTCTCCTCTCTCTCACCTTCTAAGTAAGAGTACTGATACTGTTATGCTTGGTGTCATCAACTAGTTATAGTGTTATAAATTTAGTTTTAACTGTTAGTTTTAATTGTAGTGTTAGGCCTAAATGTATCTGTTGGATCATTGCAATTTGTTGATACAAATGATGAGGAGGTTTTATGCCGGCTGGAGAGAGAGATTGCCAAATTTAATCTCCATCGGGCTTTTCCCTGCTCCAAATAAATAAATAAAAAATAAATAAATAAAGAAAACAATAATTCGCTGGATTGATCAATGATACAATAGGCCTAATTTATTGAACGAAACTATCAATATGCTATAGGGATTCGTTTCTAGCATTCAGGAGGGTCAAATTGCGTAATTCTCTACGACATTAAACTCTGGAACATTTTTCGCAAAAACAAAGAAGGCTTCACTTGATCTCGATTACTGTGAATTTCACACAGCGAAAAGTGCACAAATCTAACCAAGCTGCTCTAGATTTTCACAAAACTGAAGATATTTACCTTTGATTTGCGAACAACAAATCCTAATAGTTCTTTAGAAAACTTTTGAACCATCAGAACGGCTGATTTTGTGTAATGCTCTCCACCATTGTTTTTTCATCAATGCAAATGACTGGCAGCTGTGACGTAATCGCTCTTGTCGGAAGCAAAACTAACTTTGCAAACGACACAAAATACATCTGTTCGCAGTGGAGATAGAATCCAAACTGATCCAATTTTTGTTAAAAGCTTTCTGTTTACGTGATTTCGTTAGTAGCTTTTCCACTAAAGAGCGGTCCTATCGGCTATAAAAATAGCTGCATACAGAATTTAAATGTCGAATATTTCAAATCGGATTAGCATAATTTATTGAACGAAACTATCAATATGCTGTAGGGATTCGTTTCTAGCATTCAGAAGGACCGAATTGAGGAACTCACTACGATATTCAACACTTTTGGGAACATTTTTCTCGAACGATTTGTTGTACTGCAGCAGATATTTTGTTCTCTTCCTCAGGACGCGTTCTGATTGGCTGGTGTTGACATGGGTCAAATGAGACAGGGTTTTCAATAGTGTACTATTGAAATATTTCAATGCTTTTGCTATACACGTTTAAGTTGAAAAATTTCGATTCTATTGATAGTTAGATTATAGAAAATCTTTCACAGATCACTGAGCTATGAGCTTTAAAAATACGAGCAAGGCAAAAGCGCCTTATGGATTATCCCCTTTGATACTCGTGTATACCAAACATTTCAGAAAAGTTTAATTTTGAATTATTTGAGATTATGTCACACAACTGATCATTTTATCATAAAATTGTGATCATATTTCCGATGGCGTGTAGTAAAAATTATGGTGATTCGTTTTATACAGCAAGAGATATTCATGATCAAAAACTTGTCACTCTCTCAGAGGGAGAATTTTGAAAAGGCACCCCATAGTAAAGTAGGTCGTATTCACGACAAAATAAAGAAAACAGCAAAGGTCCTAGGTTATCCTGAGGTACGCCTGACAAGTTGGAGAAGTTATCTGACTCGTTATTTCCAAGTTTGACAGAGACAGTTCTACCAACGGGATACGATCTGATAAATTCAGTGAATGTTTTGGAAGCACCCAGTTTCAGAATGTTTGCAAGTAAAATAGCCTGATCAACGCGATCGAATGCTGCTTTGAGATCAGTATAAATCGTGTCCACCTTTTTTTTAATAACTTTTTATTGGAGTATGTGTTAAAATTAAATTATTAAGATTTCAATTGGGTGTTCAGCCACAAGTGGTGATATATATATATATATATATATATATATATATATATATATATATATATATATATATATATATATATATATATATATATATATATATATATATATATATATATATATATATCACGCAGAGAAATTGAGCATGTTTAAAATAACAAAACAGTTAGTAGTTTTTAAAATTTGATTTATATTCATTTCAAGCTAGAATATGATTGTTACAAACCAATTTCTCCCTTCAACAAAAATAATGATCTTTGTTTGATTTGAATCAAAATTTTAGTCCAACCAAACCAAAAATATATTTGTTCCCGCTGAGTTTATTGTTGAAATAAACTAACAATTTTTTACATGTCAACCAAAGTTGAGTTAATGTTATCGGCAATGTTCTCGTTGACTCAATCCTGCTATACCTTAACATCAAGAAAAAACTTGGTTCTATTTATCTATGATATTATTTGTGTAATAATACAACTAAGTTTACTGTTTAAATGAACCGCGTTAGTTTTATTTCATATAAACCAGAACATGTTTTTTCTCGCGCGTATAAACCAATGCATTTTTGTCTCCCGCGAAAGAATTTTGCTTTCATTTCCTAGGAGGTTTCCAACAATTCAAGTGTATGTATTGATGATTAGGTATATTTTAAAAATTTGCATCATATTACATAACACATTTTTTTTACAAAAAATATTTGATGCAGGTTCGCTGTTTTGACCGGACTGATGGAGCACCGAGCACCGGATGCTATAAAAATAAAAAACATGGCTTTACTGCGGCATGTAAATAATACGATCGTGTAGCAACGGAATGACGAAACGATCTAAAGTCTTAAAAATATTCTAAATTAAAGATAAAGTTTTCTAGAAATGTTTGAACCAATATAAATCGAAATAAAAGTAGTTTAAAATATAACCCTGTAAATTAATTTGAAAGAAATCATTTTATTTTTAAAAACAAACAAAAATGTATGATTTCAACAAAGAAAAGCGTTTGTTGAAATAGCTAAATTTATGGTAATTTATTTCAACTAAATAGTTTGTGAATTCAAAGCGCAACAATTCCTAACTTTATCTAAAGTTCGTTCATTCATAACAAATTTTTCAAATTGAATTCACTGTGAAATTGTTTGTCAAGAAATTGACAGGAACGCACAAGTGAAATATTTGTTGTTTTTATCAAAATGTCGTTTGAAACAAGCTAACACACTGAGTAAAATTAATTATCATGTTTTGTAGTTTCAAGCAGCAATATTTTCTATATCAAACCAGATTTTCTTTTGTCACTATTTTAACAAAATAAATCGTTGCGTGAAACCCAAATTTGGTTATATTTAAAAAAAATTTCTCTGCGTGATATATATATATATATATATATATATATATATATATATATATATATATATATATATATATATATATATATATATATATATATATATATATATATATATATATATATATATATATATATATATATATATATATATATATATATATATATATATATATATATATATATATATATATATATATATATATATATATATATATATATATATATATATATATATATATATATATATATATATATATATATATATATATATATATATATATATATATATATATATGATTTGGTTATAACCATGAAGACATCATTTGCTTCCGCAATTCTGAAATTTTTGTGTAGAGAAAATTCTAAACCTACTTGTATTGTGTAATGGGGATAAGGAACTTATATACTAACTTACTAACTAATACAAAGAGCGAATCGATTCAATTGAAGATTGCATCGGTTTTTGTCGGAATTTGCTTAAAATAGTATGTGACATTACATCTAATGGCTCTATATTTGTGAGTCTGTGTAACTCATTTGTACTAAACCAGGGAGGACGCTTCAAATTCATTTTCAGAATTTTATTCTGAATCCTTTGAGGCGTTTTCTTCCTGGTGGAACAACAACTTGACCAAATTGGTACTGCATAAAGCATAGCTGATCTGAAAATTTATTTATAAATCAACAATTTGTTTTTTAGACAAAGCTTAGAATTTCTGTTTATAATAATAAATCTGTTTATAATATAAACATTTAATATATTTATTACACTTTGCCTGGATTCCTTCAATGTAATCCTTGAAAGTGAGTTTTTTGTCATACGTTAAACCTAAGTATTTAGCTTGATCAGACCATGTAAATTCCAAGCCATTCAATTTGATAATGTGATTATTGTTTGGTTTAAGAAAAGAAGCTCTTGGCTTATAAGGAAAGATAATTAATTGCGGTTTTGCTGCATTTGATTTAATTTTCCATTTTGTCAGATAATCACTGAAAATATTTAAACTTCTTTGTAGACGACTGCAGATCACTCTTAGATTTCTACCGGTGGCTAACAGACTTGTGTCGTCACAGAATAGCGATTTCTGACAACCAACGGATTTGGAAGATCAGGAGTGAAAACATTATACAAGAACCCTGCGGAACACCGGCTCGTACGGGTAACAATTCAGATTTACAATTCTGATAGCTATCCTGAAGAGTACGATCAATTAAATAATTTTGAATCATTTTGATCAAATAAATAGGAAACTGGAAATTAAACATTTTTGCTATTAAACCTTTGTGCCAAACATAACCCAGAAGTTTTATTTGATTTTATCATGTTCGTTACTCTGACAAGTTTATGAGTAGTTATGAGTAGTAGTAGTTCATGACGAAATCCAAACAGCTCTGGTAAAAAAAATTGAATTCTCATATATATGAGACATCATTCTCAACAAGATAATTTTTTCAAAAAGTTTACTGATAGAAGAAAGTAAGCTAGTTGGTCGATAACTTGATGTTTCTGCTGGGTTCTGTCAGGTTTGAGGATAGAAATTGCTTTAGCGTTTTTCCATCTTTTTGGGAAGTAAGATAATGAAAAACATTTGTTGAAAATTTTAACCAAGAGTCTCAAGGCAACATCGGGAAGATTTTTGATAAGAATATTAAAAATTCCATCATTACCAGGAGCCTTCATGTTTCTAAGTTTCCTAATAATTGATTGAATTTCATCAAAATTCGTCTCAATAATATCATCTTGTGATAACACTTGGGTTGAAATATGATCATATTTCAGTGAGACTTCATTTTCAATAGGACTCACAACGTTCAAATTAAAATTGTGGACACTCTCGAACTGCTGAGCAAGTTTTTGAGCTTTTTCGCCATTTGTAAGAAGTATTTGATTTCCTTCCTTGAGAGCAGGAATTGGTTTCTAAGTTTCTTAAGAACCTTAGAAAGTTTCCAGAAAGGTTTAGAATATGGTTTAATTTGTTCAACTTCTTTAGCGAAATTTTCATTTTGCAAAAGAGTAAATCTATGTTTAATTTCTTTTTGTAAATCCGTAACTATGTTTTTCATAGCAGGATAACGAGAACGTTGATATTGTCGTCGACGAACATGCTTCAACCGAATGAGCAGTTGAAGATTGTCATCGATGATAGGAGAATTTAATTTAGTTTGAGCTTTGGGAACTGAATGATTTCTAGCTTCGATAATGTAACGATTCAAATTATCGATTGCTGTGTCGATGTCCGCAGAATTTTCCAAAAAAGTTTCATGATCCACATGATTTTCAATGTGAGATCTGTAATCCAACCAATTAGCTCTATTATAGTTGAATATAGAACTTATTGGATTAATTAAAGCTTCGTTGGAAAGTCTGAATGTTACAGGAAGATGATCTGAGTCAAAGTCATCATGTGTAATCGGTTCACTACAAATGTGACTTTGATCCGTTAGAACCAGATCAATTGTTGACGAATTTTTCACGGAAGAGAAACAAGTCGGATTACTGGGATGAAGAACTGTGAAGTAACCAGCTGAGAGTTGATAATGAAGTATTTTACCATTACTGTTATTTTTCCTACAATTCCACTGGACATGCTTAGCATTTAAGTTCCCTATTACGAAAAATCTTGGTCGATATCTTGTGAGTTTTTGCAAATCGCCTTTAAAGAAATTTAATTGTTCGCCGGTGCATTGGAATGGCAAATATGCTCCAGCGATGAAATAAATTCCATGAAGGGTTTCAACTTCGATTCCCAAGCTTTCAATAACTTTAGTATTAAAAGATGGTAAAATTCGATGTTTAATTTGCCGTTGGAGAAAAATGGCAACTCCACCACCAATCGATGAACCATATAATGTGGATTACTTTTCAAATTGACATTTCGTTTAAGAAAAGTTTCTGTCACAATGGCAATATGAATTTTGTAAACTTTGAGGAAATTATAAAATTCATCTTCACTCGATTTCAAAAATCGAGCATTCCAATTTAAAATATTCAAATAATTATTTAACATTACTGTTAAATTTTAAATTCATTATAATATTATTTGCAAATTGCCATCCGATTTGAAATGCTTCAAAAAGTGATGAAGTCGAATTCATTCGGATGATCATTTGAAAAAGTTGATCTTGTAGGTAGATCATTTTATTTTCAGTTATATCGCCTAAATCAACTTCATTTAAAGAAGCGAATGGCATTGAATGAATATTTGTAGGTAAACTGCCACTAGAACTGCCCTTAGAAGAAGATATATATGGCCGATCTACCTATTAATAAATTGTTTTCGTTAGAAGATGAACTGCCAGGCGGTCCTGTGTTTTGATTTTTTACATTAGAAGAATTAAGTGGTAGATTTCTACTTGTTATACAAGCATAACATGACATTATAAGAAGATGATGACGAGGTCGATCTAACTGTCAATAAATTCTTCTCGTTAGAAGACAAATTGGAAGGCTACCTATTTTTTGGTTTAAATTCGAAGGAATAAGTGCCTCAGAAGAATTAGGCGTGGCATTTGTAACGGTTTTTTGATTTTCAGGTATGCTCTGTAAATTTAAGGTCGTTGATTTGACTTGTTGTCTAAGCGAATTTTTGTCAATTTGACAGGACATTTCAAATAATTGGATTTATGATTTCCATCGCAATTTGAAAATGAAAATTTATCAGTGGTTTCATTCATTGGACAAACGTCTTTCAAATGCGATTAACCACAATTCAAATACCGTATATCCATATGACAATTTTTGGTTCCATGGCCGAAGCCTTGGCAACGACGACATTGCGTTAAGTTTGAAATACGATTATGCCGTTTATAATGTTTCCAATGAATTTTAATGTGGGAAATGAAACGTACTTTTTCTAAAGTTTTCAAATTGTTTACATCACTTCGAATGTAGTGTATTAGGTAAAGTCATGGGAATTCCAGAGCGTGGTTTAGAAGTACCATTCGCTCTTTTTTATAAGTATTACTTGGGAAGGGGCAAAACTAAGCAATTCTTTTAGTTCGTTTTTAATTTCATTAGTACTTTGATCATTTGATAAGCCATTCAAGACAGCCTTGAAGGGTCTTTCTGATTTTATATCATATGAATAAAATTTATGAAGTGTCTCGGACAAATATAGAATAAGACATTCGTAATCTTCCAATCCATCAGCCAAGACTCGACATTCTTCTCTTCGTCCGATTTGAAATAAAACTTTTACTAAATATCACTCTTTGTATAGCATTGAAAAAGGTTGACTAATTGTTAGTCTTCAAAAAGACTGTTTGTGATTCAGGTAGCCTTCAAAAAGACTGAAGCCTTGAATCAATGAAACTCTAGGTAGCCAGAAAAAATATCCAGGAGCCAAGAGCTATACCCGTGCGGTGCGAACGACTGTTCAACACCGACTGAAATCGTGTCCACCTGTGCCCCATCTTCCATACTTCGAATGCAATGCGATGCAATTTGAGCTAGGTTTGTAACTGTAGATCTACCTGGGAAAAATCCATGTTGAGCTGTCGATATGTATGTTTTAATTTCACTGAACAGAACATTACTCACGAGAATCTCGAATAATTTAGATCCGGCGCAGAGTGACGTAATTCCACGATAATTTTCTACATTTTGCTTATTTCCTTTTTTAAATACGGGAAACACATATGATTTTTCCAGCATTGCGAAAATGTTCCTTGCGATAGCGACTAATTGAATATATGTTTTAAGGGAGAGCACATCTTTTTAATATAACAGCAGGAATGCCATCTGGACCAGACGAAGATGATGACTTCAACTTATTCAATGCAGTGAGTATATCAGCGTTGGTGAACTGGATGGAAGTAGACGGAACAGTCTCAAAACCACTTGAAAAGTATTTAGCAAACAGATTTCAATAGACAAACTTGAACTTTCATTCCCAAGAGTCATCATGGAACGAAGACCGTTCTTAAAAAAATGGTACATGTAGTCTAAACAAATAGTTGAGCACAGATGTAAATATGTCCACCGCTACATTGACGTCTTTGGCATTGTCCAAGACTAATTCCCAATCGATTTACTTCAATGAACTATCAAGTTTAAGAAAATCGGTTTTAAAAACCTGTTTTAATCCACCTAGTGGTGTAATGATGCCTTTCTCATGTACATATAAAATTGTGGTATTCTATTCAAAAATTTTCTCTTCGATTTTTGAAAGAAACCAAGTGATTGTTTATGCATAACATAGAGAATAAAACAGTGCTTTAGTTGCGTAAGCCATCCTTAAGAGAACGAAATGGGTTCACTATTATATGCACTTCCGGCACCGGAAGCCGAGAACCGGTATAATCGAAATCGGTTCGTTAGGCCACCAACTAACATGACACACAAACTCTTCTAGTACGCACTCTTAATTACGATTTAAATGTTTGTCGCATCCGAAAATATGCAGTAATTTTTTGTAGGACCATAAGACCTTTCAATTGACCATAAGATTGGGAATAACGGTTTAGAGTCCAGTTTATAACATATCTTGCGGTTTTTGTTCCCGCCAGTTTAAGTGACGGTGTACAATATTCAATACACTTTACCCTATAACTCCGGAACCGGAAGTCGGATCCGGATGAAATTCAGGAATTCCATATGGGATCGGAAGACCTTTCATTTGAATCTAAGTTTGTGGAAATCGGTTAAACCATCGCTGAGAAAAGTGAGTGAGATCCATTTTGATATATATGACCACTATTTCTGGTACTTCCGGAACCGGATACCGGGAACCAGGATAGCCGGAATCGGTTTGTTTAGTTGCCTACTGATAATGACTATCGATTTGTGTAGTTTTGAGACCAGTTTAGAAAAATTTTCACGTGTTTTGTTTCGCCGGTTTAAGTGACGGTGTAGAATATTGAACACACTTTACCCTATAATTCCGGAACCGGAAGTCGGATCCGGATGAAATTCAGGAATTCCGTGTGGGACCGGAAGACCTTTCATTTGAATCTAAGTTTGTGGAAATCGGTTAAACCATACCTGAGAAAAGTGAGTGAAACCAAATTTGGTAAAATATGACCACTATATCTGGTACTTCCGGAACCGGATACCGGGAACCAGGATAGCCGGAATCGGTTTGTTTAGTTGCCTACTGATAATGACTATCGATTTGTGTAGTTTTGAGACCAGTTTAGAAAAATTTTCACGTTTTTTGTTTCGCCGGTTTAAGTGACGGTGTAGAATGTTGAACACACTTTACCCTATAATTCCGGAACCGGAAGTCGGATCCGGATGAAATTCAGGAATTCCGTATGGGACCGGAAGACCTTTCATTTGAATCTAAGTTTGTGGAAATCGGTTAAACCATCGCTGAGAAAAGTGAGTGAGATCCATTTTGGTATATATGACCACTATTTCTGGTACTTCCGGAACCGGATACCGGGAACCAGGATAGCCGGAATCGGTTTGTTTAGTTGCCTACTGATAATGAGTATCGATTTGTGTAGTTTTGAAACCAGTTTAGAAAAATTTTCACGTTTTTTGTTTCGCCTGTTTAAGTGACGGTGTACAATATTGAACACACTTTACCCTATAATTCCGGAACCGGAAGTCGGATCCGGATGAAATTCAGGAATTCCGTATGGGACGAGACCTTCCATTTGAATCCTAGTTTGTCGAAATCGGTTTAGCCATCTCCGAGAAAACCTAGTGAGATTATTTGACACATACACACACACATACATACACACACACACACATACATACACACACACAGACATTGCTCAGCTCGATGAACTGAGTCGAATGGTATATGACACTTGGCCCTCCGGGCCAATTTTCACTAGTCGGTTTTTCAAGTGATTGCATTACCTTTCTATATGAGAAAGGCAAAAATCAAATTCTGCATCTTCGACCACATCATTGAAACAGATTTTTTGGTAACATGTTAATTCAGCCAACAGAGGAGGATGATGGTAATCTATACCAACAAGTGATTCTTTAGCTTGACGCACGTGACAGTTCGCTTACGCTTCCTCGTTAACGAACAAAAGATCCATAGTGCGATTCAATCTATAAGTCACTGTACAAATTGAAATCATGTTCAATAAAGACATCCCGTCTAACAGAGTGCTATTTGATCCCGACATGATTGAGGATGACGGATCGGCAGACGCAAATCCATAAGAAGTGTCTTTCCACAAAATACCATGTTGATTGTAATCACCAAATATAAAATGAGAGGTTGAAGGGTCAAGCGAGTTTGCAACATTCATCGCGGAGTCAATATGCCGTTGAACTACGCTTACATTGATTGCCAAATCTGGCGGAATATATACTACACAGACTACCTATGTTCACCCAGAGCTGTTCGAGAGTAATGTAACAATTTTTGTTTGCCTTAGACATTAACCTATTAGTTATAGTAATGAGTACACCACCACCTCTTGTTTTTCCAAAAATTTTTGGATCGCGATCGTTCCGATAAACTGTGTATCCAGGACCAAACAACTGCTGTGAGTGATGTCATCGTTCAGTCATGTCTCGGAGAAAAATTCATGGCGGTATCAAGATCTAGAGAAGAAGTCTTGACGGATGAATTATCTGCACAATGGTGTTGATTCACAAACAGCCGAAGCATGTTCACCAGCACATTTAGAACATATTTGAGGATGATTGTACTCATTGCTCTTGTGTCCATAGGCACAACATTTAAAACAACGCACAATCCCGAAGCATTCAAACACTCTACATTTTTCCCAACCAATGTTCACACGACCTAACTTCAGCATGGAGTAATTAGCATCAGCATTCACCTCGATTATAAAATTGTATGTCGTGATGTCGTTACACACTGATTTGAAACATGTAATTAATTTCAAATCAGTCAAGTTAACTGCTTCATTCTGTTCCATTACACAATCCTTAAGATCGCTTTGAGAGAGCTTATCAGTCACACCAACAATCTTCATTCTCGGTTTCATCGGTTTTGGTACTGAGATCTCGTATTTTTCACCAAGCTTTTCTTTAACGACAGCAACTGCTGTTTCTGCAGCTTCAGCACATTTTACACCAAGAATGATACTACTACTACCTTGCCTTCGCGAACAGTTTGAATTTTGTTCGAAACACGATCAATATTATCATTTAAATCGCTTTTCGTTTTCTTGGCAGTTTGATTAACTACTTTCGGGCGAACAACGATGACGCATTCATTTTTATGAGATTGTTTCAAAGGCACACGAGGACACCGTATGCTAACGAACGACGGCGAGCAAGAGCCATCACTGGGAGATTTTACTGGAATAGCCGTATCATTATCGTCAGTTCTAAGCCGCTTTCGGGATCTAAGATTTTGACTACGACCTCTCGGAGAGACATCTTTCCTGTTGCGAATTTTTAGCACTTCAGCAAATGATTTTTGTTCTGTATTTCCAGATAGTTCCCGGAACAAGTCACTTTGTAAGTTTCCTATTGCATTTTCTATTTGCTTGCCTACATCATATTCTAATGATTTCACCTTTTCAATCAATTCATTCTTGAACAGCTAAAATTCTCATTCATTTTTGCTAAAATGCTTGCGACAACCATGGTAAAGATATTTCAAGTCAAGATTAGCTTCCTTCACATTCAGCCCTTGTTTATCAATATCATCAATATATTCTAGGTGCAGTATTACATTACACGGGCCGTAACAAAACACTTTATCGCTGTCCTCTTTTATAGCTTTCGCACAGGTACCGCATTGAAAAGTTGTCGTCATCTCGCCCGTGGTCACCAACCGAACCGAACAATAGAACCACTTCTAATAAACTTAAATAAACGGCTTCTTCGCCTCGAAGAAAAATTCTAACTACCTACCAAATCTGAAGTCCCTGCAATAATACCTAACACTATTCTGGAAGAATTGAGGGATGAAGTCAAAGCAATATCGACTTCAATCTCCAGTATCGGAACTAAAGACCAAAATACCAAACCTAAGTCTCTAGCTGAAGAACTCAAAGAGAAGGAAATTCAAACATGCGACAGTGGCTGGCGCTTCATGGGAAGTAAAAAAATCTGGATACGAGACTGGAGTGAGTATGACAAGAAACAGCGCACTCGACGGCTGCAAGAAAAACAAGCAGAAAAAGCAAACCTCAGACGAAAACATCGGAAGCGGAAACAACAAAATAATACAAATTACAGTATACGCAGTAAAAACAACAACTACACCAACAACAGCAAACACGACAACAACAACAACAACAACAACAACATCAACAACAACAACAGCAACAACAACAGCAGCAGCAACAACAACAACGACAATAATGTGCACTACAACAGCAACTTGAACACTAATAGTAACAATACCTGCCAAAACAATAACAATAATGTGTCATTACAATATACCTTACCCTTGGACAAAGACTTACTAGCAGCTACACGGGTTCAATTCTCCGGGAATCCAGGTGCAGATATTGCCTCAAAATTCATAAATTTTCAAAAAGGTGAAATAATCAACCCTTACAAAGGAACAAGAAGTATTCAAAACAACACTACTCCGGTCTTAGGAAGTAATGACATCAAAGCTGCACCACCCACTAACTATGTGAACACATCTGCAATATCACAGAACATAAATACGTCTGCAATATCACAGGACATGAATACAGACAGCCAATTCGAAATTGATCCAATGCGTCCTCCCATTGTACGTCTTACTTCACAATCTGCAAATGGCGACGAACGCTTCTTGAAAGCAAGACTTCGTGACCCGAAAATAATGCACGTCGTCCGTCTGTATTTGTCATACATGAAAAATCAACAACCTACAGTCTGCATCGAGGGTATGACACCAACTAGTATAAAAATGCTATTAGCATCAGAAGGCCTTCCAACAACACCTGACCACCTCCTACGAATCTTCATCGAAGTGCATCAGGAATATGGAATGAAACCTAAGGAAGCGCTGGTCGACCTGGACTCTTATAGGAAATTTTTGGCAAGTGAACATATCCGCCGACTCCAACTAATCCGGGAAGCCGAACACAATTTTACAAGGCCGAATTTTCGGAAATAACGACGCCCTTCGACGAAGGAATAGAAACAGGAATTAGTAATGTAAGTATTCCAGAATTCTCAAAAACTTTTTCGCTTCATAGACTAAATGTGACTGAAATTTTGGTCTACTGCCAGAAATTCAACCGAATGAAAAGCCCTGCCAAAATGAAAGAAATTCATCAAAATTTAATAACCTCCTCTTTCGACGTAATCCTTGGAACTGAAAGCAGCTGGGATGAAAGTGTTAGAAGCGAAGAAGTATTTGGAAATAATTTTAACGTATTCCGGCACGACCGAAATTTATCTCTCTGTCAGAAAGAATCTGGAGGTGGAGTCCTCATAGCCATAAAGTCTTGCTTTACTTCTGAAGAAATTATTACTCGTATATAAAAAGAATTTGAGCATGTATTGGCCAAAGTTTCAATATTGGGAGAAGAACATATTTACTGCTCTGTCTACTTCCCACAAGAAAATACGAACAAATTCTCTTTTGAATTATTCTTTCAACCTTTAGACACAATTATTTCGAATATGGAACCTGAAGTAAAGCTTCATATTTTTGGCGACTTCAATCAACGTAATGCGGACTTCATTTCTGACATTGAAAATGAATCAATCTTACTTCCAGTCGTAGGAGAAAACGAAACATTGCGCTACTTTTTCGACAAAATTTCTAATTTTGGTCTACATCAAGTAAACTCTGTAAAAAATCAACAAAATACATATTTAGACCTTCTTTTCACAATTTGCACAGAAGACTTTTGTGTGAACGCATCAAACCTGCCATTATGGAAAAATGAAGCATTTCACACCGCAATTGAATATTCATTAATTACACACAATGCATCCCTTCCCTACGACTTGGAATATGAGAATGTGCCGGAATACAATAAAATTAACTTTGAAGAAGTCAAGTGTAGACTAAGTATAATAAATTGGCGGAACATACTGAATACAGAAGGAAATGTCGACGTCGAAGTAAACAAATTCTATCACATTATAAACAAAATACTAGCCGAAACTTTGCCCATGAAAAGAGGAAGAAAAAATCATAACTGCAAATTACCTGTATGGTTCTATTCACAACTAAAACATTTGAAAAATAGGAAACAAAAAGCACACAAAACTTACAAACAAGAAAAAAGTGACACTCATCTTCAAAATTGCTTAAATCTATGCAATCAACTCAAAATAGCCATTAACACAGCACACGAAGAATACAACCGCAAAATTGAAAACGATATAAAGACTTGCCCTAAGAACTTTTTTAACTACACAAAAACTAAACTAGAAAGCAACAATTTTCCATCTCAAATGCACCTCGACGAACATGTAGGGAAAAATAGTACAGAAATCTGCAATCACTTTGCAAATTTTTTCCAAGAAGTATATACGAGGTCTGTTCAAAAAGTTCCCGAATTTTTTTTTTGCGCGCGTCTGGAAGTCCGGTGGTCAAAATTTTTTTTATTGTGTTGGTACATATGTCCCTAATGTATGGTGAAATTTTCAGCTGTATTCATTGTTTACATTCTGTCTTGTAGCGGCTGGTGTAGACGTGTTTTTTTGAGCTCGGCGATTTTTGTTAGTTTAAACAATGGATGAATTGAAGAGTCAAAGAATTTGTATTAAATTTTGCGTGAAAAATGAAATAAAGTGTAACCAAGTGTGCGAAATGTTACAGAGAGCCTACGGCGGTGAGTCTGCTATGAAAAAAACAAGTGTTTACGAGTGGTATAAGCGTTTCCAAGATGACCGCGAAGACGTTGAAGACGACGAACGCTCCGGTCGACCCAGCACGTCAATAATCGATGAAAATGTGGGAAAAGTGGAAAAAATGATTATGGATGATCGCCGAATCACTATTAGAGAAGTTGCTGATGAAGTTTTCATATAAGTTGGCTCATGCCATCATATTTTTTCAAATGTTTTGGGCATGGAACGAGTGGCAGCAAAATTCGTTCCAAAACTGCTGAATTTTGATCAAAAAAACAAACGCATTACCATCACTCAGGAGCTGTTAAACGACGTCAACGACGATCCAAATTTACTTGAAAGGGTCATAACTGGTGACGAAACATGGGTGTACGGTTATGATGTCGAAACAAAAGCACAATCGTCCACGTGGAAGCACCCAACGTCACCAAGAGTGAAAAAAGCACGTCAAGTTCGATCAAATGTCAAGGTTTTGCTTACTGTTTTCTTCCATTATAATGGCATAGTGCATAAAGAATTCTTGCCAAAAGGTCAAACCGTCAATAAGGAGTATTACCTTGAAGTAATGCGACGTTTGCGTGGAGCAATTCGAAAAAAACGCCCCGATTTATGGAAAAACAATTCCTGGGTTTTGCACCACGATAACGCACATGCTCATTCATCGTTGCTTATTCGTGATTTTTTGGCCAAAAACAAGACTTTAATCATGCCCCAACCTCCTTATTCACCAGATATCGCTCCGTGCGATTTTTTCCTGTTCCCAAAGTTGAAGAGACCCATGAAAGGACAGCGTTTTTCATCGATTGAAGAGATAAAGGCAGAATCGCTGAGAGTGCTACAGAGCATTACAAAAAGTGACTATCAGGGGTGTTTCGAAGACTGGAAAAAAACGCTGGCATAAGTGTATTATATCTAGGGGGGATTACTTTGAAGGGGACCATATAGATGTAGATGAATAAATAAATATTTTTTTAGAAAAATGAGAATTCCGGGTACTTTTTGAACAGACCTCGTACATCTTATTCAGAAACTGATCGTGACCGTGAATACTTCTCTTTCATGCCTGCATTTTCCAACTCCATATCTGTAAACTATCTATCAGAACATGACATTTCGACAGCACTGAAAAACTTAGACGCCTCTAAAGGGCCTGGACCTGACAGTATACCACCAATATTTAAAAAAAAATTTGCTGAAGAACTTACACTACCACTACAACTACTTTTTAACTTATCACTTAATAAATGTACTTTTCCTAAAGCATGGAAATCTTCCTTTCTTGTACCAATATTTAAATCTGGTGCAAAATCTTACATTCGGAACTACCGTGGAATAGCTATTATCTCATGCATTCGAAAATTATTTGAAAAACTACAAGGATCAACCATATGGGGTTGTTCGAGCCGTTGATGTGGAACAAGGCAATCAAAATTTCTAATGATCTACAATCAAAAAGTTCAAACAATCCGAACCAACACCGAACATCATTTGTCTTGATTTGCATTTGTTTTATGACCGACGAAATCACACCATTAGCACAAATATATGCAATTATATCTTTGTACATACTTGCGATTTCGATAATTAAGCCTCTCTTCGCCAAGCTTGTGTTCAAGTTTTTTATGCAAGCAGTTTTTTTAGCGTTAAGTTTCTCTACCATTCTGCGATTTCGGTTGAAGCGATAAACTATTTCTCATTATCAATCGAGTTCATCTAAAATAAATTAGAAATTAATCTTAAGAACTCAAAATTTATCCAGGGGTAGTTGTCAATTTCTCATGGGGAAACGACATAACATGGAATTCCGAGCTTGCATGACACAAGATCAGAGCATACCAATTAAGGGCTGACGCAAGTGTGTTTTAGTGCGTTTTGAAAGGCTGTTTTCACGCTTCAAATCAGATTTTCTCAGAAACGGTGACGAATATCAAAAAACCCAACAGACAATCTCTAAGAAATTTAGTTTAGATTATTCTATGAAAATTTCAGAATGATTGTTTGACTTTAGCGGTCGGGAAAGTCTTTTTTCTGAACTAAGAGTTGCATAGCTGAAAACGGCAACTTTCAACTTGTTCATTGAATATCTCACCTTCAAAAGCATGGATCAAAAATCTATCCTGACAATGTCTAGATAATTTAGTTTAGATGCGATTAGTGTATAAAAACATATATGTTGTCGCGATAAAAATTAAGGAAATGTTATTTTCCTAATGGCAAGTACGTTTCTATAGTCCAATCCACGTGCGAATGTGTTGGTGTAGCTATTCTCGGCAGTTGAAAGGTTAATGCTAGTGTGAGTATGTCGAAATAACCCAGTGAATTTTGTCGAGCCGCATCGTGCCAATTATTGAAGACATATATGCAATAGAAAACACTGCAATGCCAAGAGAACAGTTGAGAAAGACATAAAATCGTTCATGAAACTCTATACCCCGTAATGGTACTGTCTTCTACTTGGTTCATCAGTTCTTAGCTTACGAAATTCTATATGCATTTTTCGCAGTGTATGATTATGAGTCAAAAATGTTTTACCTCAGTGTAAAATTGAACCCACATCAAACTTTGACTTCGGCTCGCACACATTCTAATTTCGTATATGAATAGATCTGCGCACTCTGCATCGGTGTGAGTAACAGAGACGTCAAATTGCTCAATGGCGGCACCATTTCTGCTTGGTAACGTAACGAAACATGAGAGAGGAATAAAATCGGCTCAGCAAGGCTGCCAAACAAGCGGTAGCTTTATTGGATTTTATGTGATGTAATCAAACTTGTAACCGAAAATATCAAAACTTTCTTGGCCACCCGGCCACATCGTGAGTCTTTTTACACATCTACGAGAGAGCATGGAGAGAAATGTAATACGCACAGCGAGCTTTTAAAGCTTCAAATCGTTTTATGGCGTTTCTCTCTTGCTGTCTAGCTGCAACCTACCTCTAGCTTGCTACGAGAAGGACTGAAACGTTAGCTTTAATTGCGCTTCTATTTATAGATTCGCGTGCTTCCAGCAGCTTCGCTTTTGCATCGATTGACCAATCAGAGCGATGGTCTCTCTTTGATACATCGCTTACTCCTTTAAAACCGTCGACTATGGCAGGGAAATCCGGTATGCTGGAGATTTTTTACAGACAAAATAGGACACTGCTAGCTATTAATCAACATTTCAATGATATACAATTCAAAATACATGGCTATGAACATTCAAATCAATACGTAGAAATATTTCCTATCAAATGATGAAATAATATTAATAATTGATACAAAACAGACTGAGCTGTAAGTGTTTAAAACCTGACCACATTTCTACGTGTAGTTTGTGATTTGCACCCCTAATAAAGATGTGTTCCACATCAAAAATTGTAAACGAAAAACTTTTTCATCAATTTAAAAATGTAATAACAAACAAACAACATGGCTTTTTTAAAGGCCGCTCAACTACAACAAATCTCTTAGAATTTATGACATTCACTCTGAATGCAATGGACGCCGGCAACTACGTAGGAACTCTTCACACTGACTTAAGGAAATCCTTCGACCGTATTGATATACCATTACTTCTACACAAACTACAAAAATATGGCATAAAACATACTCTTCTGGAATGGCTTAAATTATACTTAACGAATCGCGTACAGGTAGTCCGCTTCCAAAACATTCTGTCTGAACGAATTAATGTAACTTCTGGCGTACCTCAGGGTTCTCACTTAGGGCCTCTCCTTTTCATTTTACTAATAAACGACATTTCCTTCATACTCAAAAATCTGAAAGTGCTTATATATGCAGACGACATGAAACTCTTCATGGAAATTAAAAATATCAACGACGCTGTAATATTCCAGAACGAAACCAATCTATTCCACATTTGGTGCTGCAAAAGTCTACTCCAAATCAATGTAAAAAAATGTAACTCAATAACTTTCAGTAGGAAAAATGAAACTATACCTATAAACATACGTCTAGGAAATCAACTTGTAGAAAAATGTAAAATTGTACGAGATTTAGGCGTAATTTTAGACTCCAAGCTCACTTTTGTGGAACACTACAATACCATAATCAATAAAGCCAATAGCATGCTGGGCTTTATTAAACGCTTCAGTCATAACTTTCAGGACCCATACACAATTAAAATATTATACACTACATATGTCAGACCTATTTCGGAATATTGCAGCCTAGTATGGAATCCATATAATATTATTCACGAAGAACGCATCGAATCTATTCAAAAACAATTTTTTTCATATGCACTTCGTAAATTAAACTGGACAGCATTTCCTCCACCATCATATGAAGCACGCTGCATGCTCATCAATATACAAACACTTAAAGAACGCCGCGACCTTGCAATGCTTTATTTTATCAGTGACATTATTTCTCAACGCATTCAATCACCTTCTTTATTATCGCAACTAAATTTTTATACACCTAACCGTCAATTGCGAACCAGGAAATTATTTTTAGAAAGAAACACTTGAACAAATTATGCAAAAATAAAATATTAATAAATAAATTAAATGGTAACCTTCGGACAAGATTTACTTAATTCTGCATATGAATATTAATCCACCAATGAAACGTGCACGTAGCGGAGCAACCAGAAGGTGCCGCCGCACAAGACGAAGAAGCAAACGTGAACGAGTTTTTCGTGAATAATTTAAACAGCGAAAGAGCTTTAAGATCAACATTCATCATAGAGAATGAAAACCTTAACCTAGTAGTAGATAGTAGTGCATCATGTTGCATATTAGACAGACGCAACCTACCAGGGAAATTGTACGCTTGCATTGACACGTCAAAAACCATACAGGTACATGGTGTTAATGGTATCACTACCACCCTAGGAACAGTGAACACATTTATGGAATATGATGGGAGTAGCTACCCCATTACTCTCCAGATTGTTGATAAACTACCACAAAATATCGTAGGTCTAATTGGTACAAATTTCCTTAGAAAATTTGATGCTAACATAAATTTTCAAACACTTACATTAACGTTGAGAAAACCATTGTTTGCGGAAAACTTTATTATACCCAAACGAACTGAGGTAGTGACATTTATTGAAGTAAATTATTCTGAATCAATGGTAATATGTAGCAAAGAAATTGAGACTGGAGTCTACATAGCAGGAGCTATAGTGGAAACGAATTATGGGAAAATACCAGTGAGAATATGAAATGCAAAAAATAAAGCAGTGGAAATTAAAAATTCAAAACTAATGTGTAAACCCTATGCGAATTATGACGCAATTGAAATTAAGAGTGCCTATAAGTATAATGGCAATAGAGCACAAGAAATATTAAAGGAATTAAATTTACAAGAATTAAATGATCGGGATAGAATAACAATTGAGAAACTGTGTATGAAATATAATGATATTTTGTCGTGAATACGACTTACTTTACTATGGGGCGCCTTTTAAAATTTACCCTCTGAGAGAATGATAAGTTTTTGATCGTGAATATCTCCTGTTGTATCTAATGCACCAACATAATTCTTGCTACATGCCATAGCAAATATGATCACAATTTTATGATAAAATTTTCAGTTGTGTGACATATTCTCAAATAGTTCAAAATTAAACTTTTCAGAAATGTATGGTATAAACGAGTATCAAAGAGGATAATTCGTATGGCGCGTTTGCCTTTCTCGGATTTTGAAAGCTCATAGCTCAGTGATCTGTAGAAGGATATATATATATATATATATATATATATATATATATATATATATATATATATATATATATATATATATATATATATATATATATATATATATAT
Source organism: Malaya genurostris (assembly GCF_030247185.1). Classification (NCBI taxonomy): domain Eukaryota; kingdom Metazoa; phylum Arthropoda; class Insecta; order Diptera; family Culicidae; genus Malaya; species Malaya genurostris. The sequence continues at coordinate 175,079,159 of NC_080571.1, forward strand.
ATATATATATATATATATATATATATATATATATATATATATATATATATAATCTTACTACCAATAGAATCGAAAAATTCGAATACTTGAACGTGTATTGCAACAACATTGAAGTTTTTCAATAGTACACTATTGAAAAACCTGTTTGATTTAACTCATGACAGCACCAGCCATTCAGAACGCGAGATGTCTGCATCTATACAAGAGCATCCATATAAAAGTTGAGTGGTTCATTTTTCCTACCATTTGCTGAGCAACTGTTCCCGAATCAAGACACACGAGAGCAACATCGAGGACCTATCGTCTCACTGTTTCCCGATCTGAATGCACGAGACACCGTCAGCACAATGACACCGAAATCGATAGAAAGGCAGCCAAAAAGTCCAGCAAGGCCCATTGCCGAAACAAGACACACACGAGAACCATCTCAGATCTCAATATTTCCTACCAAAAGATTCATCAAGATGGAAGCTAAATTAATTTGCACCGTCACTAACACATTCAATTACGAACGGCAATGCATAAGCGAAAGTGATGATTTTGAACACATCTTTATACTAGTATACAAATATGCCGTGCGAAACAGAGTTGCCACAGATCAATATGTATTTTTGTCGTGATTACTTTAGTATGCGGCCGAAAACAAAAATGAACAAATTGTTAGAACAAATGTTTCCACTTGATTTGCGCATTCTACTTTCCAGGCGTATAAGAACTGGCTAAACTTAAAGCAATCCTAAATATTTCTTTATCACAGTGATTTGGTCGTCCTGAAAAGGACGGGGTTTTCAACTCCTCGTCGTTACGGATGGCCAGCTGCAGATGGCGAGGGGTGATTTTCGTTTTCTTGTTGTCACGGGCAGCGTTACCGGCCAATTTCAACACTTCGGCAGCCAAGTACTCCATCACTGCCGCCAGATAGACCGGTGCACAAGAACCGACACGCTCTGCGTAGTTTCCCTTCCGGAGCAGACGATGGATTTTGCCAACTGGGAACTGCAGATCAGCATGGTTCGAGCCGGATTTTGCCTTGCCATTAACTGTTCCTCCTGTGTGCGTGTTTCTGCGTAAAAATTCCACAAGATGCTGTTAACAGCTAGACAACCAATTCAGTATTACTGTTTCCCGTTCTTGTCTCACTGTTTCCCGTTCTGCGATATTTTAACAAAGGGGACGTCCGTCCACCGCTGCCACTAGCAGGTATAAAATGAAATGTGTTGTGAGAAATAGCGTCATTTAAGTTAAAGCAGCTACTCTGAACGTACGAGACACCGTCAGCACGATGGCACCGAAAACTGGTAGAAAGGCAGATATGTACCCTCACTAACACATTCAATTACGAACGGCAATGCGAAAGCGAAAGTGATGATGTTGAACACATCTTGTACACTAGTATGGGGTCGTGTGAAAATGTGCCATGCGAAACAGGGTCGACATACATACAGGTTAATGTGTAGTATTATTGTTATTATTATTATTATTATTTTTATTATTATTATTATTATTATTATTATTATTATTATTATTATTATTACTATTATTATTATTATTATTATATTTATTATTATTATTATTTTTATTATTATTATTATTATTATTATTTTTATTATTATTATTATTATTACTGTTGTGACCCTTACCGAATAGTTGTTCCGCCAGAATTTTGGTCCTCCCCGATTTTATCGTGTACAGCGATCAACTCTAGTTGACTTGATTTGCGTTTCTTCGCGTTTTAAGTAACAGTGCCTTTCAAACTGGTCAATGTTCGGTGATAAATATAAAACACTACACATCACACATAACACATTAAACCTTTATTTTATTCTAACACGACACTACATTTATTTAAACAAGTATTCTTCTATTTAATTACAATTATTCATTTACTTCACTACAATACAGTCTACCAGTACACAAAATACTACTAATCACGGACGATAACCAGTCCTATCGCTACGAAGGTTGATTTGGAATGAAAAATGGTGGAGCAAATCGCATAATTAAGCTACTCAAATATAAATTTTAGAGAATTCTCTCCGAACATAGTTTTATGCTTGAGATGGCTTTACTCTTCTCACCCCTCACTGAATTTCTCACCACTTTCGTTAAGTTTGGTAACAACAGTGTGAGCAGGTCGTGCTACTGTCAGTCTATCGCGAACAATGTTGTGATCAGTGCAAGTGCAAAATATCAACATTACCGGCCACCTAAATTTGCTAAGTCGAATTTACAATAATTTAATTTATAAACAACAGGTAAGTATCATTGACTTTTTTAATGCTCTTCTTCCTTTTCAGTTTGTTGATCCGGCTGTACTGCTAACTGCCGATCGAATGGAAGTGGAAACAATCTGCGAATCGGTCGTATGTAAGTTCCACTTTTAGTTTTTACTGTTGCAACTCGGACGATGCCATCGTTACCAGGTTGCACTGCTGTGATCCTTGCTAGCGGCCATGCAACTGATGCATTTCCATCTTCTTGCAGTAATACCATTTGGCCAACGTGTATATCTGTCGTAGAACAGGATTTTTGCCACTGCTGATTGAGTTCGGTAAGATATTCTTTCCTCCAACGCTGCCAGTGATTTTGAATCAGTTGTTGTAACTGTTGATAGTGCCCTAATCGACCTGTTGGCACTTCAGTAGAGTCAGGATCAGGAAGTTGCAAAAGTGCGCCACCGGTTAGAAAGTGTCCGGGAGTAAGAACGTCCAATTCGCTCGGGTCATCTGACAGAGGCGTTAATGGGCGAGTATTCATGTTTACCTCAATCTGGTAGAGGATCATTACCATATCCTCATATGGAAGTTGACGACAACCGATTGTTTTGACCAGAGAGGTTTTTGTTGTTTTGACAGCCGCTTCCCAAAGGCCGCCGAAGTTTGGTGCTCGTGGCGAAATGAAACGCCAAACGGTTCCGCATCTGCTGCATTCATTTATGATTGCTTCTTTGTTTTGTTTCGAAGTGAACATTTTATGCATTTCAGTTAGCACCGTTTTAACTTCACTAATGTACCCTTTGCCTCTTGCAGCTCCACGGTAGAGAGAAATGTTTCGTAGCGGCGATTTTTTGAACGGCAGCGATTAATGAATCGAAGAAGGTAAGCAGTAATGCGCACCAGATGCCAGAAAGATGAGAACCGAGTGAATAGTGGGTTATGTTGCACTGTAAAATTTACTAACATTACTACTTTTCTTCGTTCCAGAAGGTCTTCAGCGGGATAAGGATGATTCAACATACTAGGCCAATTGTCTTCTTTTTCTTCCAGCCACAATGGATAACACTTCCAAAGCGTATCGGCAATGAAGTGTTTTGGTAGCATACCACGCGACACATGATCCGCCGGGTTATCCGTTCCCTTTACGTGATTCCACTTGTGTCCATGTGTCAGCAGTTGTATTTCTGATGTAAGGTTACCCACGAACGTTTGCCAAGTATTTGGAGAAGCAGCAACCCAATGCAGCGTGACAATAGAGTCCGACCAGAACCAACAACGAATTCCCTCCATTCCAAGCGCGACTGAGATACGTGCATAGAGCCTGGCCCCTAATAAAGCAGCGCACAGTTCCAACCGAGGTAAACTAAGCCGTTTGATTGGCGCTACACGTGATTTGGCCGCTATGAGCTGGATTCGAACCTGAGCATCTTTGTTGATCGACACGCACCATAGCCGACTTCTGAAGCGTCGCAAAAGACATGAAATTGAATTGTGCAATATTCCTGTACAAATAAATACCGGGGGACCTTGTGTTGTGTCAATACTTCTACTTCTACTTCCGTTGTTCGAACCTCAATGCACAACTGGTCCGTATCCGTCTCCCATACCACACCGAGCGTTTTTACCTTTGTTTCCGAGTCGAAGTGCAATATGGAGCGCTCACCAAGAACTTGAGCAGGTAAGTCAGCCAACACTTCCGAACAATTTGAGCTCCATTTTCGCAATTCAAAGCCGCCTTCCGCCATCAGAGATTGGGTTTCTTTTCGTAGCTGCTTTGCTTTTGCTATAGGCTCTGCTCCCGAAAGGAAATCATCCATATAAAAATCCTTCGTTACAGCTGGACCAGCAAGTTTGTATTTGCCACAATTGTCCAGTGCGAGCTGTTTAAGTACGCGAGTTGCGATTAAGGAAGAAGGTGCTAAGCCGTAAGTAACAGTCTGAAGCTCGTACACCTTTATTGGTTCTGAGGAATGAAAGCGCCAAAAGATTCGTTGAAGACATGTTTCTTCCGGGTGAATGCGTATTTGTCTATACATTTTTTCCACGTCTGCTATTAACGCGACAGCATGCTTACGAAAACGAATCATGAGGCTCAACAACTCGTCTTGAATAACAGGACCTGTGAGTAAAGCATCGTTAAGAGAAATGTTGGTAGTTGTTTTCGCTGATCCGTCGAACACTACCCTCACCTTCGTCGTTGAGCTAGACTCCTTGAACACCGGATGATGAGGTAAGTAGTAAGCTGTCAATTCTTCGTTCAAAGTGGAATCTATCGTTCCGATATGGTGCATATGCCCCAAATCCAGATATTCCTGCAGGAATTCGATGTATTTTTCGCGCAAGCTTGAATCCTTTTCCAACCGTTTCTCCAATCGCATGGTATCGTCGTAACGCCGTGCTCTTCGATTCCCCAATTTTCGCGTGAAAGCCATTCCGTTTTGGATACCGTGCTA